>NW_020539726.1:17854756-17898427 GCF_003426905.1 Ctenocephalides felis
GCCTCGTTAAGGCACATAGTTTAATTACGGCGGCCGCATGTGTACTGACTGCTGTAGTACATGTGTCGTGTTGAAATGCGCACTTTGGATAATAAGAGGAAAAAATAAATCATAAAATAAATTTAATATACAGCTAGATGCCACTCAGCTAGACGGGAGGACAAATAGTTGTACAAAACAACGTTTGCATAACTAACATACGTAGGATAGTTGATATATTACATTTCATCAAGCATTTAATAATATCAAGTATTGCATAAACCATGCATCTGATGATGATTTGACTTAACTAACTAGATCGATTTTATAGATGAGTTGTTAACTTCCCGTAAGGTAAGTTATAGTATTGGGCCAAAAATAAAAATGAAAGTTTTACATATCTTCACGTTTCAGAGGTTTCTGAACATTTGGCATACCTCTGAAAAAATTATTATGTGTGTATGTGTGTGTGTGCGTGAATGTGTGGAGACAATTTTTCGTCGACGATTTCGGGCGTAGATTAGAATGGTTCCGATTATCCGATTAGAATGGTTCTAAAATCATTCGATTCCCAGTGATGAGGAAACGTGCTGATTAGTTTTTGACGAAGACAGTTCCTGCGGCTCCGGAGTTATGAAGCAAAAGTGTTAAAATGACAGTTTTTCAAGGATCATCGAAAAACATTTGATTCGTAATGTTGTGTAGAGGGTGATTAGATTTTAACAAAGGCTGGTTAAGCCGTTTTGGAGATATAGAGCTAAATGTGCAAAAAATAAAAGTTTTTGAGAGAAATAAGCATCCGATTTGAGTGATTTAAAAACTTTCTGCTTGTGTTGACGAAACGATTGCTTTTGAGGAAAGATTTTTTTTTTAATTTACAAAAAAAAATTTAATTATTGGAAAATAATTCGGATTATAATTCTATTTCTAGCTGAAGTTCTAAAACTCACTTATATACTTGAAATAAATAATTTTAACTTGCAATTCACTTTATATTCAGAAATATTAATACTTAGAATTAATATTAGACAATGTTATTCGTTTTAAATTATCAATTGGTTAAGTTTTGTTTATATACGTTTTATAAAATGAGAATAATGAAAGTTACATTATTTATAATATTTATTTGAAAACATTTAATGTTCCTCACTCGGAACGTTCCAGCAATTTGCCTTAAGGCACGACGCCATACACCGCAAGTTTAATTTTTATTAAAAATAAAATCTAATAATTTTATTACAAAGTTTCTATAATAGTGATAGAAAATAACTTTTTTTGCATATATTCAAGTTTTGAAGGTTTCTGAATATTTTGGCCTTTGAAAAAATGGATTTGTGTATGAACCTTAGAAAAAATGGATGTGTGTATGGGTGTATGTAGTATTTTTTTGTCGATTTGATTCCTATTGATAAGGTGACATAATGATTAGTTTTTGGCAAAAGTTGGTCCAGCCGTTTCGGAGGTACGAAGCAAAAAGTGTAGAAAATAGTAATTTTTTGAGAGTACGGAGCATCCGATTTGAATTATTTGTAAAAGCATTCAGTTCCTACTGATAGAGAAAAGTGGTCAGTTTTTGGCAAAGACAGGTCCAGCCGTTTCGGAGATACTGAGCTAAAAGTGCAAAGATTGTTAATTTTTGAAAAAAAAGCATTCAATTTGAACGATTCAAAAACTTATTGCTTGTATTGACGAATAAATTATTTTGGGAATGCCATTTTTTTTTTTAATTTTCAAAAAATATTTTTGGTTGACCATCGAAAATAAATCAGATTTTAAATTTAATTTGATCTAACATTCCAGAGCATACTTATATACTTGAGATGAATAAACTTTGGAATATAAGGTCCTTCATTCTAACTCCGCTTGTTTAATTTTTTTATTAACTTTTTATGTAAACTTATATAAACGCCATCGTCTAATTTATAAGCTTTTCTATTTGGTCTATAAAATATAAATAATGAAAGTTACAGTATTTATTGTAATATATTTGAGAACTTTTAATATTCTTCGAATATTTCATTACGGATCGGAAAATTCCAGCAATTTGCCTTAAGGCTCGATGCCATACACCACTAGTTTTTATTTGTGCAGCAATACAAGGTAAGACCCTCTATCACTTACCATCATATATATATCTCATTCTAGTAAAACTAAATAAAGGAGTATTTGACAAAAATAAATTATTAAGTTTTTGACCAAAAATAAAGTTTCTTTGAAAAGCTAGCATTCGGTACAAAATTTTAATACATCAATCAATAATTTAAGTAAATAGCAGGTTCAATCGTTGACTACTAAATTAATTGCGCGTTATTATTTGAAACACTAATATTTATTATAAGTGTTACTCTCAATTTAAATTCAACCTATATAGTATATAATAATCTAGTAGTTATAATTATCAAATGCCAGATGTGTAAACATTGTTAAAACGCAGTTTCCTCATTCAATAGTAAATTTATGTTTCCGTTAGTCATGGTAATAATTCGTTATTGCCAGTCCATTGTTAACGGTTCGAAATCTACACAAAATTCAAACTAATCAGGTGTATTTGGATGCCAAAGGACTTATGATATTTATTCCATGTCACGCACATGAAGTCTAGTATTTATAAATTATTAACCTGCATGTTACCTTGTCAAACACTTAATCGTGTTTGCGAAATATCATCTAAAACTTCAGACCAAGCGCTGGTGTATATTATTCGATTCATTAATTTTGAAAATTTAATTTTGAATAGTAAGAACGAAATTTAATCAGTGTTTTGTATTAAGTGCTATTTTTTGCAATTCAGATAAGCAACGGTCGCCCTATCTCTATGTGATGAATTTTTTATTGGTGCAGTTTATTGATGCACTAATGTTTGTCATCAGGCTGTCTAAGGCAAACCTAGAATGTTTGATTCAAATCCGAGAGAAACCGAGAGAACGGCGCCTCCAATTTTAATAATTCAAATTTACTTGTATTACAAAATAAAGAAAAGATTAAATTTTTGAGAAGTCAGGTCTAGCGGTATGGAACTTGAAGCAGAAAAAGTAAAAAAAAATGCCATTTAGTGGTAAAAAATGATCATTAGACATATGCCACATCAAATTATCAGATATTTTATGGATATTTTAATAATAAGTATAAAATTTGTTTATATTTCTGAGTTCCATAACATTGTTTGTCCGTCAGACTGCGACGCGGCGCTTATGCGCTTGATATATCGTCCCTATGCAGCTAAATAAGCACGGTTAAAATAAAGTTCAAAACTTCCATAATTACTCGGAATAAAAAAAAAACTATTTTTTTTCAAAAATTTCATAACTTTGATCTTCTTTTTAAAAAAAAATTTGGTACGGGAACTTCCAGCAATTGCCTTAAGGCACGATATATGTAATAACAACCTGATAATTAATTCACTATCTATCAATCGAGAATAATGTCTGCTTTATTACTACTAGCTATAAATCATTAACAAATGAAATATTTAATCCAAGAGTAATTTTCAGTCCGTAAAATTTTATGACATAATCAATTTGTTAATTATTAGAACTATTTGTATATTATTAAAAGTACATAATTAGAAATAATAATTGATAAACCGATTGCTCAACATTATTTTCATTGTGGTGGATAATTTCAACCATCATTTAGTCTAGATCTAATTTTCTTGAAAATTATACTTGATAATAATATTATTTATTTTCGTTAATATTTTGATATTCATAGTAAAAATATCAATAATGTATAATTTTCATATAAGCTATAGATTTGCAGCAAGGATAGACTATGGCAAGATAATAAAACTGTATTTTGAGAATCATATTACAATTAAGAATTTTCAAAGACATATGTATTTATAATATAGTTATTAGTTTAAAAATTGAGTTGTTCGTGGTTCTGCGGTAAGAACTTGGTTTATCAAACATTAATTTCCAGCTCGACAAGCTTAATATAAAACAGTAATGATATTAGATTATCACTTGAGATTATAGGTCTCAAATATATTTAAGATATTTAATAAAGATTTGACTTTAAAGATGAGTACTAATTTTGTTGCATTTTTTTCGGTTCCGTATCCTACCAAGATAATTAATTGCTAAAGTTTACTTATACGGTTCAAACAAATTTCAAAATTTTCAGAACAGATTTTTTTTGAAAATTTTCAAAAATAAACAAAGTTTATACTTGATGGAAAAATGATTAAAAATGAATTTATAAATGATATTTGGTTTACAATGTATCTATTTTTATATGAAGACATTTCCAATATTTTAGTAGAATTAAAAGATGCCTGTTAGAACGCAACCCAGTTGTTAAATTTTCTAGTTGTTTTTAACATAATTAATATTTTTGGCTCAAGTATTTTTAGAACAATGCCCCAATAAAGCAATTTTTACATTATATCATACCTATATTAGACAACAAAATTAGTACTCATTTTTAAAGTCTTTATGAATATCTTTTATGAAATATCTGATAGTTTTATGTGCATATGACTAATAATTATTTTTGACCGCCAAATATAATTTTGTTACCTTTTCTCTGTATTTCTGAAACCATTAGACCTGCATTCCCAAAAATTTAATTAATTTTTCATTTCGTCAATATAAGTAAAATTTAAAAATAAATAAATTTTAAATCATTCAAATCGGGCGCTCCATTGCGTCAAAAGCTGATTTGCCACCTTTGGCACTTTTTGTCTCGTTTCATCGAAATGGCTACACCTATTTTTGCCAAAAACTAATCAACAAGTCTTCCCATTAATAGAAATCGAATGTTTTTTGAATCATTCAAACCGGTTAATCCGTGCGTCCAAAATCGTGGACGAAATATTGTATCCAAACATACAAACATACATTCACACACCTACATCAATTATTTCTAAGGTGTGCCAAAATGTTCGGAAATCTTTAAAACGTAAAAAAATGTTCATATTCGATTTTCGGGTCATTACTATAACTTAAAAGTTAAGTTATAAGTTAAAAATATGTTTGCAATTGAAAATAGACCATTTTGGCAGTGGAAAACCCCACACACTATTTTTTCCTGGACACTATCTGCCCTTAGAACAGTACTACCCATTATTTAACACTATTCCTACCGACATTTCATGTTTGCTATTCCTACCGCGACCGGTCAAATGACCGGTCATGCAAAATCGGTATTTTTCAGTATTGAATGAAGAGTTAATGCTAGTTTAAGAGTTTATAAATACAAATACAATATATTTCTTTTATTTTATAATGCGAATTCTACATTTTATACTGTTTTATCCAATTTTTCACGATTTTTTTTCTTAGAGTGTATTTTCTGCACACGCATTTTTTACGTTTTTGGCTGATTTTGTTTTCTCTATCATTTTTCTAAAGCATTATCTGGAATAGTTTCTTTTAGGGAATCTGTTTTGTACTTGTACTTAGCTGATTTTTTTCTGAATTCTTGTTGGAACTATACGACAAGTTAATTGGAATAGAAAGTTCCTGCCTTGTACATTGTCTTCTCGTAATTTCTTTATGTAACAACAATGGATTTATCCTGAATACATCCAAAATAATGTAAATTCTTGATGAATTCTCTCTAAAATTCATATTTTACCAAATAATTTCTGACTATTTTATGAATGGCATCTACACCAGTCCCGACGCTAATACCAATAGAATTAACTCCCGTATTAGTGTAATTTTTTCAACATATGTGTATGTAAGTGAAAATTAGAATCTTCTTTCTTATCTTCCAAAATTGTAAATATTATTTGAGTATTGAAATCTTTGATTTTTCGTTCTGCCAGTATTTATAGCTGTTATATTGCTTCAATTGTACCTACCATCAGTTTTCTTTTACTAAAAGTTTAGCTATATGTAGGATGGTAAAAACGTTATATATTTTTTATGTGGTACTAGCGATTTTGATAATACGGTTTCATCAGTTATAAATCTTCAAAGAATATCTCAGTTTGCTACGTATACTGGATGGTTACCAAAATTTTACACCCCATTTGTGCGATTTGCAGGGCATAATTATATTTACATCGTATATTGAACAGTTACTAATATTTATACGTTTTCCTAAATACTATTGAACATATGTTGAATGAATTTACACCTTACCTTTATTGAAAATATATGTCTGTCGATAGTAATACGTAGTCTTTTACAACAATTTTGATTGCTGTCAATGTAGTTGAACCAACCTTTGGATTCAAAACAAAACCTATCGATTTATTGTTTAGATTCCTTCGTAAAAATCTGTCTATACATAGACATTGAGAAAATTGAGAAATCCCACTTTTTATACCGTAGAAATGCAATATTTATACTACTTGCCTTATTTGCGCACCGCGCATACAGAATCGAAAAAAATGCATATAAATTTGCAGAAGGCAGTTTTTACCAGTCTAAATTCTTCTGAATTTACATTTTCTTGTAAGTTCCAAAATATTCTTAACAATTACTACAAAAAATCCCATCCGAACATCGTCTTTCGTACTACCGGTCAAATGACCGGTCGCGGTAGGTAAGACAGCATACAATTTTTTTTCCAAAAATAAAAATTGAAAAAACAAATTGACATTGAAAAATGTTTTATACTCACATATTAGGAAAAGTCATAAAGTTTGATGACGATTCAATTACGTTTGATATGAAAAATACTAATCGAAAAATCAAAAACGGTCATTTGACCGGTCCCGGTAGGAATAGTGTTAAGGTATTAAATAATATCAAGGCATTAAAACAACATTAAGCAATCATGTTGTGTTCGTTATTTAGTAATATCTAAAATCGCATTAAAACTAAAGTAATATATTATATTATAAGTCCTGCTTTGATTCCAAGGAATTAATCTCTTTATCAGTGTTGAATATTTTGCAAAGCTTGTCAGCTCCGATAGGAATGGATTTAATTACCTGACTATTGTAGTGCGAAGTAGATTGACGTGTGTTTTATTTACTTAGCGCAGTTCATAATAGTTTATTATCACTTCTAAGCCTTATACAATACAAGAGCTTGATACCCTGTCATAGAAATATCATATAATTAAGAACTTATACTGCAAATCTTTTATTTTAACAAAAAAAAAGTAGTGTATATACAGTTGCAGATTTGCTGGTAAGACTTAAATATTGCGTTATGAGAAAATCCGAATAAAAATCTAAATTACCTTTCTAATTGAATAAATATTTAGTTCTTGCGAGAATGTTTAATTGAGATTTCCGAATCGAATGTTTTTTGAATAATTCAAATCAGTTTATCCGTGCGTCCAAAATCGTAGATAAAAAATTGTGTCCATACAAATCGCATACATGCATACACACACACGTCCATTTTTGCCCAAATTTTCGGAAAGCTCTATAACGTAAAAATCCTAATAAGAGCCCCCTTTTCTAATTAAATAAATATTTAATTTTGGCCCCTGAGAGTGTTCAATTGAGTTTTTAAAAAAAAACAATCAAGTTGAACTGTAAACCTGTCGTTGGCAAAAACTAACCTAACTAAACTAACTGCGCCCGAAATCGTGGACGTAAAATTGTATCCATACAAATCGCACACACGTGCACACGCACACACATATACATTCTTTTTTTTCTTCAAGGTTTGCCAGAATCATCAGAAACCTCTAAAACGTATATGCCAATAATTTTATCTTCGATTTTTGGATGATTACTATACCTTACCATAAAAAAATTAAAAATTAAAAATTTATAGTTATCTATATAATGAATAAGCCGAGTGAGAATTGAGTTTTAAGAATAATTCTGAACTGATAGAATTAATAAACTAAATATGTTTCTTAGTACGAGTACAGAGTACGAGAGTAATAGAAGCAATGACATACATTTAAGGAATCTGCTAAAAAAAGTTTGGTTCGACTTTGAAATTATTCAGATTTCATAAATAGTGTTGCAAACTATTGAAGGACCAAAGTTATATTTATTGCATAACCATCATTCAAGATATGCTTCAATTGCCAATTTATGTAAGTTAAGCTAGTAGGTTCATTATAATAATCAAACTAATTGTAGTATCTATATAAATCATAGGTTTCCAAACTTGTATGTGCCGTGAACCCCTTTTGAGATCTGAGATCGGTATATGGTCGCTGGGTAATATATCTAGAGAATATGGTAAAAGGGGAAGCAATTCGGAGCCCAATTCATATTTTTCTCCCTTTTATTTTTTGTAAGAAAAAATTAAAGTAGGTCATTCAATAGTTTTTAAGATATGCGAGGTTGATGAGTGGCTGACTCCGCTCTCAATACTAGTATTAAAACAGATTGTACGTTTTCAAAAATGCATAATTCGAAATTTGACACACATTGTTATTATACATTTGTAATGTTTTTCTTTACTTTTTGGTTCATTTCTAAAAATGCCGTAGACCCCCATTTTTATTTCGTTGCCCCCAAAATTTTGTTTTCCTTGCCGTGGACTCCTTGAAAGTTGCCATGGACTCCTGGGGGTCCATGTGTACCACTTTGAGAATCACTGATCTAAATTGAACTTTGAACATAAATGATCTTTTACATTATATAATCATTAAAAATCGAAATTCCGTATTAATTTTTTGAACTTTATTACTAAGCTTATGTTATTCAATTTATTAACCTTTCCAATTAAAATTTACCCATAACCGCAATTAATCATTCCATACATTGCGCGTTAAAACTGGAGAGAAATCAAATCCTATCTCTTATCAAGAATAACTAGAGGGTATATCAATGTAATATTGGCGCAAATTGAAATTAATCAACAATTATTTATTAGTACAAATATACACAAAGGCGAGTTACGGTATTGCGATTTATTGCATATTCACAATGCAAATTATCGTTGAAAGTAGACTAATGGCCAGTAATAAACATGGTATATGGTCTGTCATATTCGTAACAGCACATTGATCTTACATTTAGCCATAGATGTCAAAAAACTGTCAAAGCTTTTGCAACTTAAACGTTCCATTAATAAATATTAATCATTAATTTATTTTTATTCGTGTGCAATTTACTTGCGTAATACCGGTAGAGAAGTTTTACGATGTGGTAGGTATAGCTGTTAGTAGATACATGGATCAATATATATATATATATATGTATATATATATATATATATATATATATATATTCGTAATTGTTTTTAAAACGTGCAGCGAATATTTTAATGATAGTTTTAGTTTGTTTTACTGAATGGGTTGGATGTAGACCGAAGCGTATGAATTTCTAAATTTTAATTATTTTATATTTTTTAATACTTATAGGTGTGACTACATTTAGACATGTATTCAATACTATAATTAAATATACATTTGAAGCAGAACTCAAACGTCAAATGTTGAGGATCATCAAAATGAGTTACACACTAGAACCAGTTCTTAATGTATAATAGCTATAGAAAGACAAAAAAATTAATCCTTAGCATATGAGTAATTTTAACACACTTTTTTTATTAAATAATATTTTAATTTTAATAAATTTCCGCAGGGAGTTATAGTAATATCTTCATAACTTCACGTTTTAGAGGTTTCTGAACAATTTGGCATACCTCAGAAAAAATGAATGTGTGTGGGTGTGTGTTTCTGCTTATGTTGTCAATACAATTGCTTTTGGAAACAAAAATTATTTAATTTTTCTTGTATATCGAAAATAATTCAGATTTTAATTTTGATTCTGGCTAATGTTCTAAAGCTCACTTATAAACTTTAAATAAATAATTCTAGCAATTTGCCTTAAGGCACGATGCCATACATCACTAGTTATAATTTATATTAGTTCGTGAAATTGTATTATTTTGATTGCTATTTATAATAAATTAACTATACTAAACTAAACTTAAATATGAATTTAAGTATAATGCAAAGACTGTTTTGTGTATATTATCAATAATTGGCATTATTTTTATACTAGCTCTCTTAGAAATATCAGAAAATTCTCTACTTTTTTGCGATATAGTTTCAATTCACATTTCCTCTGTTCTACAATTTGATGTTAACCAGTAAAGTATTTTTTTCCCAACTCTTTGCATTTTTTTAATTTATGACCTTGTTGCTACACTTCATCTTCTATGTGATTATTGCATTTTTTTCACAATTTTAATATATTAACTATTTCTCTGAAATAATAATATCTCATATATTTCATACCAGACTTTGTTGGTTTCAAAACTCTGCAGATAGCTAACTATACCTATTACTTTACTTTCTCATTAGTGACTTTATAGGTTCATTTCATTTTTTTAATATTTCTAAAATTTCAGAACTTTTCATATAGTTTACCGAGTCTCTAAATCATCATTTGTTGACATTGTTGGTTGATATCATATTCTCCTTATTACTGAAATTGGCGAACTCTCTCCAAAGATCACTAAGCATTTACCTTATTTTTCTCATATGATACTTAATTCATTCATTTTATTTTCTCTATATTTCTTTAATTTCTGCACTTTTCATACAATTTATTGTGCCTCTAACTTTACTTTCTCATTTGAGACTTTATTGGTTCATTTTATATTACACAATAGACTCACTACGTTTCTTATTTAAGTTTGTCATTTATGACTTAATTGATTTTTCTTCATATTCCTCAAATTTCAGAACTTTTCACACTGTTTAGTGTGTCTTCAATTTACCTTTCTACTTTGTGACTTTGTTGATTTGTGACAAATCTCCTACTTAAATTGAGGATATAAATGGACAATGACATATTTATACTATTAATAATTTTATAATTTATATAATAATTGCGGTTTACTCCTTAATATTTATTTTTTATATCTTTAATAATGTTGCAAATAATTTCTTAATTGCGTTTGTATTCTTATGGTGGACAATGGTTAGATGGAAAAAGGTAACTGGATCATATTGGTTGGGAATCGACCTGATTATTTTTTGGTAAATATCGACCGGGCTGTTTTCTTGTAATTAAGTGTTAAAAATTTGTTCTTCTACGATTTTTATGATTTTTTTTTTCTGACGGTAGATATCATAGTCTTATAGATCATACTAAAATATTACGACACTACGACAAGTCGTTTAACTTTAAAAATTCGTCAAAACTTGCAAAAATACTACCGAATCGATTTTAAAGAATCAAAATTTGTTCAAAAGATATTAGTTGGGAATGATACTGATTAGTTTTAGGTGAAAATCTACCGAGCCCTTTTTTTGTAATTAACTGTTGAAAAAAAATTAACCGAACTTACTAAAATATGCCTTACGACAAGTAGTTTTATTTTGAAAAATTATCAAAGTTTGAGAAAATGAGTAGCTTTTTTGACGTTTGTTAAAATTAAAATTACGATTTACTTGGAATAACAATAGAGTACTTGGTCTTGATGAACATACTAAACCATTAAGGTCCCACGGAAAGTGATTCAATTATTAAAATTGTTTGTTAGTTTTCAATTATGTGTAATAAATCCACTTGAAATACTTTTAATCACTTATCGATTACTTTCACATATCTGGAAGTTCATGTAACTTGCCTCAAGACAAAATACCAATACCAAATAGTTTCTTCTTATTTTTAAAGAATGACTTAAATTAAAAATTATCATGCCCAAAGAACCTGCCTTGAGTACGAGCGCAAAAAATTACTATTATCAATAATATTATTATTATTATCATCCACCTCTGGAAATATAATAGTTAAAATATATTGCGTATTCCTTTATAAATAAAAAATGCGATTCGAATATGTAATAAATGAATATAAATCAAGTCTTTGAAAAATACGCTATATGAAAGGTTTAATAATAATTATTCCAGTGATTAATATTTCAAGTTCTTCGTGACGCCAAGTGTCGAAATTTAAATAATTCGCCAATTAATCTTATGCTGATAGATATAAAACGAACTTCGAAGTGTTCATTTATCAAATGGAATTATGCAAAAATTGTTATTGTATAAATAACATACAAATGAAGACTATGTAAAATCATGTTTCATTAGTTAAATGAAAGAATTCACTAATTAATATCGAGAGAGGGTAATATGTTAATCTAGAAATATACTAGAAATTATAGATTTGGCTTAATGATTTTTCATATTATATTTTTAGAAAATCATAGATTTTTCTAATCAATTTTAAGTTGATTGAAAAGTTGAAGCATATGTTACTCGCGAATATGTGTTGCAAATATGTATAATAATTTCCTTTCATTTAGAATTTACAGCACGTTATTCTGGCATTTCCGCACAACAAATTATAAATTTTGAAATCATGGACAATGATCAGATTTGTTTCTCGTATCTATTCTTATTATTATTCAATCAGCGTAAATCAGTTTCATTATGTTACATAACTAAATTGCATATGTCGAGAAATTTAGATTGTACTTAGCAGAATTTATAAGAAGCCATAACTGCGGTCGCAGGTTAAATGATTTTATAATTAATCATTAAGTGAAATTACTTTTACAATATTAGTATTATAACATTAGAAAGTGCGTTAAGTGAAACATTGACATAAAATGTTTTCTTAGATTTAGATTTAGAGTAAAAAATGCATTTTTCTAGTATATAAATCCAAAAGTTCCAAAGGTCTAATTTTCTTGCTAATTCCGTTTGAAAGAGAATCTCACTAGTTCATCAAATAATCAATTTAATTTAATACAGTCATACATACAATTTTTAGATAAATTCAAAACTATTACCCAATTTACTCCAATTTGTTTTTTTTAATTTTAGTATGAATTAATATATTTAATAATCGTATTAATATAATTAATAATGTATAAAGACTTTCATTAATATGAATAAGAAATGAAATACAAACAATAATGAACAACTAATGGTGTATGGTGCCTTGAGGCAAATTTCTAGAACTTTCCGTACCGTAACAAAATGATAGAGGAATATTAAATGTTTTCAAATAGATTATTATAAATACTGCAACAATTTCTAATATTTGTAAGAATTATATAAAACGAATTACAATCACAAAGTTAAAATGATTTATTTGAAATATATAAGTGAGTTTCAGAAGTTTAGCCAAAATTGAAATTGAAATCTAAATTATTTCTTTGCTACGTATCTCTGTAACGGCTGGACTTGCCTTTGCCAAAAACTAATCAGCACATTTCCCTATCAATAGAGTTTTATACAGTCGAAGTTGTCAACGAAAAATTGTTTCCACACATACAAACACACACATTCATTTTTTTCTGAGGTATGCCAAAATGTTCAGAAACCTCTGAAACGGAAGATATGCAAAAATTTTCATTATCGATTTTTGCCCCATTACTATAACTTGCCCTACGGAATGTTAATTAATAGACGTTTATGGATCAATTTTGTTCCAAACTTTGTTGGAGTAATAACCATCCAAAGACTAACACAAGACAATAACTGGAAAGTACAACCAAATATTTGCCTTCTAAGAATAAAAAAACCTAACTGAAATAAGGACAATGTCTATATCATGAAGAAAATTAATAACATTTCTGTTAGTTTATTATAAGAAGGCAACTCAATGATCCTTTCACTATTTGAATAAAGTTTTTTTACTCAAATTATAGTGACAAATCTACAGAGTGAATATAAAATATATAAAACTTTGCCAATTAAAATCGAATAATTTTTTACTATTAGATCCAGATTAATTAAATATTTTATTTGATAAAATAGTTTAAAATCATTTGCTAAAAATCATATTTGCAACATCCACTGTTAAAATTGGGTACGACATATTTTATCAACTACCATGTATAAAAAATCAATTTTTTTCAATTTATTCTGTTTCAATGAAGGTTATTTGTTATAATATAAGGTCTTGCAGAAAGTATCTCTAATATTTTTACTTATTTTCCGTGAAAATTTAAAGTCAAAAATATGCTTAAATTTTGTGTATGTAAAGGTCTCGCTCAACATAACCATATATTAGATAAGGACGTAGTTTAACATTCTAAATTTTAAGTTTTATAGATGTATTACGAAAATATTATAGATAATTTGTTATTTATATATTTCATTAATTTCTAATGAACCAAAGATTAAAAACCAATATAAAATTACTGAACTTTGAAAAACTACACGATAAAAATCAGCAGTTATACAAGACAAAACTTTCATTTTTTACCATATAAATTTCAGATTTATATAGTATAATAGATTTCCTATAACAAACAAAGAAGTAACTGATTATGGAATTGCATCTTACTAGTTATCAACTAGCTATTGGTTTGTGCAAACCGTTAAAAATCTGTTAAAACAATTAATCAAATTAAACCCCATAAAATATTTCAAAAACAATCTCAATGCAATGTTATAATTGTTTTATAAGTTAATTCTAACGTTTTACTATCACTTCTCCTTTATCTTAGGTGCAAAACTCTTAGCTTTCAGCAAGAAAAGCTTTGCGAACTTTATGACTAACGGTCACTTGTTCACAAAAGCTCTATCTATTGTACAATTTCATTTCAAAAGTGATGCGAATTTATTACAAAACCTGGAAGTACAATTTCTTGGGCTAATCAGTGTAGAATGCTCTATTGTTTGGAATAAGTTCAAATCCAGAAGTTATATAACATTCGTGATTTTTGAATAGAAATTCATCATAAAAGATGGAGTACATACATATATACAAATCGCAAAACCTGGTACGGTTTTGCCAGGGTACATAGAAACTGGGTACGGTTTTGCCAGTCGTCATAGCAGCTAAACTATACTGATTTTGAGATAGGTTCCAAAGGCACGTAGTACTACTTTTTTTGTGGTACAAATTAGTACAAAATAAGTACTAAATAATACAACAGGCCCGGATCGATTTTGCTAATTTTGTCTTGCTAGCTTAAGAGAGGTAGTATGTTTGTCCTAACAAGTTTTCATTATTGCTTTGAGTCAGCGCCCTACATTGACATGATCTGTAGCCCTCATGGCTTTTAAAGAGTCAAAAGTAAATGTTCGCGCCAATCAAAGCATGCGGGTTATATGGATATAAAAACAAAAAATCATCAAATAGATAATCAGAAATTTATACAAATCAATCAATCAGTCAGAACGTAATCAAAAACTGTATTAAAATTATTGTAAATATACTTATAACTTGTTATTAATAAAAAATAAATATATACAGTTATAATCAAAGTATTTACAATTGGTCCTTCATAAGGCAAGCAATCACAACATCCTAAAATTGTTCAGTAAGTTTTTTTTTAAATTCTTTAATTACTTGTACTAATGAAAACATTAGTAGTTATTTACCAGCAATTAGTAGATAATTTAGCTCATTGCAAATGATGATTTGTTATCAAAAGTTTGGGTACGGTTGTACTAAATTTTATGGGTACGGTTGTGACATGTATTTCTTGTTCTTTTCAGGTGAAGATTAAACAGATGAAGTGAAATCTAATTCAATAAATACAAAGTAAAAAAAGAAAATTCAATACAGAGAAAAAAAGAGTGCGCGTAAGGATCACACGCGATTGAAGTAAAACTTACTACCGATTGTACTAAACCTACTACTGTACAAAGTAGCAAATTTAAGTTATGTAAAAATAAATACATCATGTAACAATTTTGATTTTTATTAGTAATATGAGTGTTACACTCGCGATGCACACATTTATTAGTGTCAACCATTACACACATTTATAAAATGATAAATTATAAATTATATATTTATAATAGCATTAAAAATGTTTATAATATTTGAAAACAATAACGAAATTAAAATCATATTTCAAGTATGAAATGATCAGTTTGTCATTGTAATGGGTACGCATACAACGTTGATGCTGGTATGCATATAACGACAGATCTCTATTCACAAATACGCGATGACTAATCACAATCGACCCGTATAGAAATGATATCATCGAGAGCTAATGACGAATCATTGGCACTCGACTCTGCCGTAACGCACTTCCGTTGCGTTTGTACGGATTTACACCCTAATCGCGCCTACAGAAGTTTTATTTCAAAAAATTCTTTAAATGTTTGTTAACTGCCTACCTACCTGTTATCAGCATTGAAAATACAAAAAATATTACACCATTGATTACAAGACAATCCAAAAATAATTTCCAATGTCACAATAAATTTTAATTTCGTACCCAATTTATTAACCAGTTAAAAATTTATATACTAATAATTGTCTCATGTAATAAGAACGAGCAAAAGTTAATCTGGTATTTATCGCAAAATAAAATTTATTATATTTATGTAGTGTAATTTGCAGAAGCTTGCCATTCGAATATTTCAAATACATTATATATAAATGAAACCAGATTGCTTTTTAAATTGCTTCGATAATTTTAAATTTATACACATATTTATAACATGATTTTCGAAACACGTTATAAAAGTATGTAATACACGATTTCTTTGGAGGATATTTATTTCATTCTTATTTCTTGGATCTCATTTTTATTAGCAAAAGTAGCATTTTCATTGAGAGAATAACACTTTTCATGAAATAAATTTTATCACCACTTGATTTTGCAATTTAACGTTTTTTTCAATAGGATAGAGCGGAGTACAAAAGCCCAAATTGACATTGATTATATTGACAATTATATTGTGAAAACCAAATCTCAATATAATTAAAAATAATGAAAATTTTATCACTACAAATAACACATATCAACAGCTGACTATGTTCAGTGAAACACCCAGCTAATTCATCATTGTAGAAATATGTTTTTTTTTTCAAAAAATTATCACCTGGTCCTTGGGACGGCCAGGTGGAAAGTCCAATGTCTTATTTTTAATTTTGAAATGATTTTACAAAATTTGACTATTTAATTTTATAATTCATATTGGTTATAATTTAGAATTTAGTTTCAAAATTCCTGATCTGATCCTTATCCTATCTGGTCGATTGCCCAAATCATATTATTTCAACATACATCTACTTAAAATTCAATAAAACTCATTTTAAAACAATTACCATCTTAAATTTATATAATCTGATCTTTGTGAAATTTTATGAGCATTTAAAGAGGTATTAAGCGCATTTTTAACATTTTGCAAAATAATAATACCCAATAAATTCTACTTTCAGAATTTGCTCGTAAAATACTGTTGCCTTGTACGAATTATATTCATATGTAAATCTGAAATTATTACATCCCATGAATTTGGGTGCGCTCGTTTAGGTGTTTATTAAATGCTTTAAATGTCGTATTACGAGATGTACGAATTTAATTCATTTGTAAATTTTATGTAAAATATCAATGAATACATGTTAGCGTTTTTTTTTTGAAAACAGGATAATCCGTTAATGTTGAAAGATCTCACTTCTTCGGTTTCAAAAAAAAAAAAAAATTGTGCAATGCAAGGTATTCATAAATTTAAGTGTAATTGATGAATTTTAAATTATTTATGACTTTTAATCAATCAAGAGTGTTCCACGGTTGTCGGCAACGCTCGTTTCCTTATATCTATTGACACTTTATGGAAAACATATGAGAACTAGAAGGTCTATGTGTTCATCTAATATGATTGATTTGAATCCCACTAATAATAAGTTTTGAAATCCAAGTAATGAAACACCATCATCAAGTTTGAAATCTGTTCAAACATCTAAAATTTAAAAAAAAATTGTAGCTATTTTAGTTAAATTTTTTATATGATCGATAATGGAGTAAAAATTTTAACAGTTTTGTTACCTCTTCAAAATATCTCGCATATTATATTGAATAATTCCAATGAGTAAAATGATGATGACAAAGCAACCATTGTTTCAGGATTCCTACGCAAAGAATTTATATTGTTTATAACCTACGCCAAGCAAATTAAATAATTTTTTATAAATATTATCAAGATCAGACACATAATATATTCATTGTAGAAATCAGGAATAAAATTTATTGGAATATGTTGTGATCAAACTTTGTATTGAAGTTATATCTATATAAATATAAAAACATACTTATACCTGAAGTATTACGAAACCCAGCACTAGAATTCAGACCATAAATCAAATATCAATATAATTCAGCGTTTTTAAATTAAAATTCTGAAAAAAATAGTTAATGTTCTCAAAAAATGAACCAAAATGGCTGCTGTTAATCAGTGCAAACAAGTAAAAAAAATCCTCCATATCCCTTCTGCCAAAAATATAAAAATAAATCAACCGGGATTACTTATGTCTCTAAAAAGTTACTTAGAGTTTTTTTAATTTTTAACTTTATTCTCGTTTTAACTTTGCATATTGTTAATCATAATTACTACATTTTTTGCTATTAAAAATCAGATCCTAATAGTGTCTTGAGAAATAGAAAGAAATAGTTAATATTTATAAAATATCTATATTTTTGTCTGTCGCTCAATATTCTTGAGACAAATTTATTCAGATTGATTTGCAAGTATGCTATGATTATTAAATCAACATACAAAGTTTTCGTAATCAGTAATATAAAATAAGCTAGGTGTAACAGCATTTTGCCTTAAGAAAACTTTCATAAACCTCCTGATTTGTATAAATAATTGATTTAATCAATTTGTTTGATTACGACTAATTGTGACCATCCAATGCCAATTTTTAATTCGTTGCTATGCCTCCAAAACCGTCAACAGAAATAATTGTTTCATCTAATAAACTAAATCCACTATATCATAACTCAGTTAATTCATATTATTGAAGATGTCGAAAAGATTTGTTTGAACTATATAAGTATAAATTTTACATATCATAAATCTTAGTATGGAACCCATAAAAATGAAAACTAAATTTGTACTCATTATTAAAATCTCTATAAAATATCTGATAGTTTGATGTGCATAAACCTTAAGATCTGACTGCTATCTCATAAACCTTAATACCTGATAACTCCTAAGCCGCTAGATCTGCCTTGCCAAAAACTCAATCAATTCTTACATACGTGCATCTATAATACAGACTCTGTAAAAAACTGTAAGTAGTACAGATACACATACATCCATTTTCTCTACGGTATGTAAAAATGTACAAAATTTTTTGAAATGTAAAGATATCCAAAGAAATAAAACGATTTTTTGAGATTACTATAACTTACTTTACGGAAAAATTTATATTTGAACAACATTTGTGAGTATCCTTACTGACCTATTTTGCCGCAAACAGATCAATGTTATGGCAAGGCTATGATATGAAGAACTTTTCATACTAAATATTGACAAAAGCCATGTGATTGCTATGCAGTCAAGTGTTTACTCAGGTTGTCAGATAAAAAACCTAACGTAGAAACAGCACAAATATAAAAAAAAAATTCTAGATTAAGGGGTCTTTCTGACCCAGCTTCATAACATACAATTGACGTTGCAGTTTATGTGTAAAACACCTCACGCACAGCTAATACATGACGTTTTGACAGTATACAGTATGATTAAGTAGCATAATGTATGCAAGATGGAGCGTAACATGGCCTTGTCATAACATTGGTCTGTTGTGCGGCAGAATCGGCCCATTAGCCTTAACTTTTATAAATTTTACTTGTATCAGATGCGATATATTTGCTTATTGTCTTAACATGTACATATATAATAATCTTAGGTCTAAACTATTAGTTAACTTAAGTTAACTATATAGATAAAACTAATTTAAATTATTATCTGGGTTTTTAATGGGATGCCCAAATATTATTATATATGTACATTTTATGACATATAAGACAAATATATTGTATCTGATATTACACTACTAATTGTAAGTGTACATATAGCAAATAGAGCGATGTTTTTAATGTATCATTTTAATACATTAATATTTGATAAAATTAAATTAACATATAACAATAAATTACAAATAAATGTGATCACACGACTCGTAATGAAAGAGAATGAAACAAACGTTATTGTCAATTACTTTTTTTTTTTAATCGTCTTAAGAAAAATTCGAAATCGCGTGGAGCCCGATAAAGTGTCCGCTAATGACACTGATCGTTAAATCGGCAAATGATAAAATGTGCAAGGTATAGATGTCAGATAAAGAAGAAAAAAAGTGTTGCTAATTATAAAAAGCAGAAACATTTGGACCTTAATGAGCAATATATAATTGTGCGATGTACATATATCCGATGATCGTTATCGCTGGTAGCAAGGTGATGTAGAGATGCCTGGTAGGGAATTCAAAATTTCGACATTATTGACACTAAGATTTTGATTAAACATTTATTTACGAGAACTAAATCATAACTATTTCTGTTCTTGATAATGACAATCAGAATTAAATGATCTATCAGCTGTTGTGATGTGATTTTACGACCTAGTGCTTATTAAAACACATCCATATTCTTTACCTGATGGCATTTTTAACTTCCCGCAGAATAAGTTATTGTAATCGTTCAAAAATCGAAATTGAAAACTTTTGCAATTCTTCAGGTTTTCAAGTTTTCTGAACATTTCGGCATACCTCAGAAAAAATGGATGCGAGTGTGTGTGTGTGTGTGTATGTGTGTATGGATACACTTTTTTGCTCGCACGAAAACTTGATCGGGCGTTTTCGTGATCAACCGACTTGAATGGTTCAAAAAACATTCGATTCCTTTTGATAAGGACATGTGCTAATTTGTTTTTAGCAAAGGCAGGTCCGGCCGTTCGGGGATACGGAGCAAAGAGTGCAGAATGTAGAAATTGAGTTTTTGAGAGAAAGGAGAATACGATTTGAATAATTAAAAAAAAAACTTTCAATTCGTAATTATGGGGTGAAGTGGTTAGTTTATTATATATATATATATATATATATATATATATAATTCTATAATATATATAAGATAATAAAACTTCTAGAATTTTTTTTATCAATTTCGAAGCATTTGAGCCCCTGGAAACAAGGAAATTCGGAAATATATATGCCACGCTAATATATATATATATATATATATATATATATATATATATATATATACATATATATATATATATATATATATATTTTAATTAATCGACTATATCGACAATTACAAAATGTCTGTTTGGCATCTTTAATATAAGGAGGTGTACAGAAGCAATAAGATTTGTTTAATTAAAATGTATCTCGCATATTTTAATTAATTAAAATAAGCTTGCGTACGAATGCAAAACATGCAATTAGCGATTAATTCTTAATTGTTCGACATTTATGTTTAAATGTTATTTTAAATGGAATTGATTTATTTATTACTCTTCAGCTACACTCAAACATGTGCAAAACATTTTTGAAAATTGATCACATTGAAAATAAAAATAACTTTACAAAATATCACAGATTAATCCTTAGCTGCTTTACCTTTTAAGTAATAAATTTATTCTTATTACATTAATTTCTGAATATAAAACAAAATATAATAGAATATATTTGTGAAACAATATTAAATTTATATGGTTACAATTTCGTGTTATGTATACAGAAATATAATTTTTAAATTTGAAATTGAATTATTATTAAGGCACATATGTACGTGGCAAATATACTTATTTATACAGCCAATAAAAATATTCATATTGTAAAAAAACTATTACTTGTGTATTTATAATAAGAGCAACTTGTAAGCTCTAATATCGTCCTTTGTTATATAGGAGTATTCATCAGGATGTAAATAAATTATTCTACTGATACTATTGTGTCGAAAAATAATAAAAAATTGCCATTTATGAAATGAAGAGCTATGTTATTAAATGAGAGATAAAGTTCTCCAAAAATCAATATTATTTGAATTTTACTTATTTGTTTGCTAATACAGTTATTTTTCACATCGACTTTAAAAAAAAAAATGCTGCTATGTACGTATGTCTAAACTCTAGAGTTACACTTTCACAAAATAACAATCTCACGACGTCTAATACTAATTTATAGAGATCATATATTCTTTTCAATAAACAATAGCGATAGTACAAATAAATTTATTTGTCAAAGATTATATCTATATTACTGAGAGGGCTGACCCGTCTGGACTTCACTTTCAAAAGGTAAGGATAAGGCCAATTGCTCACTAGGACGGCAAATAAATAAAAATTTAATGACCTTAGAGCTTTTTATTTTTATTAAGTTCCCGAAGGAGAAGTTTATGTTTTCATAAAAAAATCCAATTTGCTAATTTTATGTTTGCTCGACGTTTCAAGCTATTCTGAATCGAATAAGACAAAATTTGGAAACAGTATGTGTGTGCGACGACGTTTTCTCAAAAAGGGCCGAACCGATTTCAAAAATTTAAAAGCCATTCGATGTATCTCGAGAAAAGTGAATAATGTTTTGTCCACATTTAAGCTACTATAGAATCGATTTTAAAAAATCAAAAACTGTTCGAAAGATATTAGTTGGGAATGATTCTGATTAGTTTTAGGTGAAAATCTACCTAGCTATTTTCTTGTAATTATCTATTGAAAAAAAAAATTCTGCCGATTTTTATGGAACTTTTTTTCGCAATTTATATCATGGTCTTATAGAACTGCCTGAAATATTTCGGCCTTACGACAAGTAGTTCAATTTTAAAAATTTATCAAAGTGTGAGAAAATGATTAGTTTTTTTGACGTTTGTTAAAATTAAAATTAGACGATTTGCTGGGTATAACGATAGAGTAATTGGTCTTAATGAATATACTAAACCATTAAAGTCCTACGAAAACTGGTTCAATTATAAAAATCATTGATTTGTGAAAATTTGCTTTTAGTAAATACTCAGAGTTAACGTGTTCGTTCGTTTTCAATTATGTGTAACAAATCCACTCATAATACTTTTAACCACTAATGAATCAATTTATTTTTTATTGATTAAAGTCGATTGTTTACACATATTGGGAAATTCTTGTAACTTGCCTCAAGGAAAAATACCAATACCACCAACTAGTTTTACATGTGTTTAGTTAACTTCCCACACGAGAAGTTTAAGTTTTTGCCAAAAAATCTGACTTACTAATTTTGTTTTCTGGGTATCACTCTGAATCATTTGAGACCCGAATTAGAAAAAGTGTGTGTGTGAACCAAATTTTGATAATTGGTTTAAACTTGTATATATTATTATTCATCGATAAAATGTAGATAAAATTATCTATAAATATGTACTTAAAAATTTTAAATGTTGTTAACAAAATAAAAAAAAGAACAAATTTTGAAATTGTATAACGAGTGAGTTGTAGACTGATTATGAAATGTCGAATTTTCAAGTTACATTATTTTATAACTTATTCATTTTTTTAAATAATTTGTGTAAACATGTACATATAATTATATATCATTGAAAAGTATATAAAGTTGTACTTAATTCTACTTCTTCTATAAATCTATGTATAACAATACAAATCGCTTGGAACACAATTGTCTTCAAAAATTGACTAAATTTTAAATATCAAGTCCTTTGTGTAAACTAAGACGTCGATTTTCCTGGTTACATTTTTTTATATTTTAATCAACTATTCAAATAATTTGTTAGAACATGTATATATTATTATACTGCCTTTACCTTGGGTCCTTTACCTTTACCTTTACTCTACCTCTACCTTTACTAAGTGCTTTACCTTTAGCATTACTCTACCTATATTTGGTGCTTTACCTTTACCTTTACTCTACCAATTAGAGCTAGGCTTATCATATCCGAAGCCGGATCGACCCGGATTTGACTCCGCTTCAGGGTGGAGTTATATCCGCTTAACAACTCCACGACTCCGACAACTTTGAAACCGAAATACTCGACACAAATGTGTCTATAGTGCGTTGTTTATGCATCTAAGGATTTGTCAGATCCCATTTAATTTTTTAAAATAAAAATTTATGAATATAATAAAATTAAAAAATATCAATAGAATAATTTTTCTAAGAAATTCACAAATAAATGACGAGTTGTAAAATTTTTCGGTCAACCACATGATCGACTTAATGATTCGTAATTTCAACAGTGTTGACCAAAGTAAAAACGCAAAACATGTGAATCAAATTCAATTTAATTATTTTCTTATGGTGAGAAAATAATTGATTTTTTGGATTAATTTTATATAAAACCAAATAATAATACTTCTGCTTTCTAAATTTTTCTTCTGCTATTTTCATTCGAAAATTAATATTATATCGGGTAGTTCGATTAGCATATTATTACTTTTACACAATTATATAATAATATTTGATATATAATAATATTTGAGCTATTCACACTTGAACACAATTTCATTGTTCTGTATCTTTGAAGTAAAATTTTTGTATTTTCTGGAAAAAAACGTATACCTAAAAGATCATAAAACTGCATGTGAGACGAGAAAGCGACAGCTCCCTTCCCAAAGCAAAAACGCAGTAACAGATTTAGTACCAGTTTAGGAAAGTCGGATATGATAAATCCTGTGAGACAACTCCACTCGGATTCACTCCGAGGGAGGAGTTGTATCGGAGTGATAACTCCGGAGTGCTACCAATATTTGGTGCTTTACCTTTACCTTTACTCTACCTATATTTGGTGCTTTATCTTTACCTTTACTCTACCTATATTAGGTGCTTTACCTTTATCTTTACTCTACCAATATTAGATGCTTACCTTTACCTTTACTTTACCTTTATTAGTTGCTTTACCTTTACCTTTACTCTACCTAAATTAGTTGCTTTACCTTTACCTTTACTCTACCTATATTTGGTGCTTTATCTTTATCTTTACTCTACCTATATTAGGTGCTTTACCTTTATCTTTACTCTACCAATATTTGGTGCTTTACTTTTACCTTTATTCTACTTATATTTGGTGCTTTACCTTTACTTTTACTTTACCTATATTTGGTGCTTTATCTTTACCTTTACTCTACCTATATTAGATGCTCTACCTTCAACTTAACTCTACCGATATTAGTCGGCTTACCTTTACCTTTACTCTACCTATATTTGGTGCTTTATCTTTACCTTTACTCTACCTATATTAGGTGCTTTACCTTTATCTTTACTCTACCAATATTAGATGCTTACCTTTACCTTTACTTTACCTTTATCAGTTGCTTTACCTTTACCTTTACTCTACCTAAATTAGTTGCTTTACCTTTACCTTTACTCTACCTATATTTGGTGCTTTATCTTTATCTTTACTCTACCTATATTAGGTGCTTTACCTTTATCTTTACTCTACCAATATTTGGTGCTTTACTTTTACCTTTATTCTACTTATATTTGGTGCTTTACCTTTACTTTTACTTTACCTATATTTGGTGCTTTATCTTTACCTTTACTCTACCTATATTAGATGCTCTACCTTCAACTTAACTCTACCGATATTAGTCGGCTTACCTTTACCTTTACTCTACCTATATTTGGTGCTTAACCTTTACCTTTACTCTACTATATTGCTAATATGAGACTAATATAATTAATAAAGACTAAATTGTTTATATGATTTATTGAATACTAATTTTTGCAAACTTTGACAAATTTTTGAAGTTAAACTAGTTGTCGTGGGACGCAATATTATAGTATGATCTCTAAGACTATAGTATCGACCGCAAAAAAATAACAATAAAAATCGTCGACAATTTTTTTAACACTTTATAACAAGAAAACGGCCTGGCCGATCTTTACCAAAAACTAATCAGGTCTATTCCCAACCAAAATCTTTCGAAGTTTTTGAAGTTTTAAAATCGAGTGAGAATTGGGGGCTAAAACGTGGACTAAAATCATTTTTGCAATTTACAAAGAAACGGTTCGGCAAATCGTAGCTGACAAACGATAGTCCGCATCAAGATGCACCGAATGGCTTTTAAATTTTTAAAGTCGGTTTAGCCGTTTTTGAGAAAACATCGATTTACGTCAAAAAATCCTTTCACATACACACACATACTCACTCACATTTATACATACACACACATACTTTTTCCAATTTTGATCTAATTCGATTGAGAATGGCTTGAAATGTTTTTTTATGAAAACGAACTTTTCCTTCGGAAAGTTAACAATTTTGTAGGACTCTAAAATAATGCAATGGTAAGTTTAAAGAAACAAAATTACTTAACGTTCACCACAATAATTGAACACCAAAGCTAGTTTGCAATTAAAACCTCGCAATTTCCAAACAACGTGAGAAAATTTTTTTTTTTCTAAATTTTATCAGAGCCGTTTAGGTTAGCTTGGACTGTTGTTAGATAGGAAAATGAACTTTACAGCAATGATTAATAATAAACTGGCTCTCAGTCATTCCATAATGCAAAAAATTCTACCACTTCTACGTAACAAGATACTGAATTTAAAAAATAAAAGACGGCTTTATCTTGCACTGATAAGACCAATCCTCACATACGGTGCTCCTGTCTGGAGCAAAACTTCAAAATCCAATATTACTTTATTAAAAAGAATGCAAAACTAGCTGTAAGTGGAATTCTGTCTTAAGGCAATTAGGGCATCGTGCCTTAAGGCAAATTGCTGGAACTTCCCGTACCAAAAATTATAATTTTTTTAAAAACGATTAACATTTTTGAAAAAAATTTACTTCGAAATAATTAGATTTTTGAGAAACTAGGAATATGACAAAAAATTACTTTTTTTTGAAAAAAAAAATTTTTATTTGAAAAAAAAAAATTTTTTTTGAAAGAATTTTTTTTTTTTGAAAACAAACTATTTTTTTGAAAAGAAAAATGTTTTCTTCATTTTGACATATTTTGGAAATTCTGAACTTTTTTTCAAAGCAATCGTACTGCTTGAACTGCATAGAGACGAATTGTCACAGCGCAAGTGCCGCGTCGCTGTCTAACGCATAAACATTGGTACGGAACCCATAGAAATGTAAAAAAAAATTATACTTATTGTTAAAATTTCTATACAATATCTGATAATTTGATGTGCATATGTCTAATCATCATTTTTAACCGCCGAATGGCATTTTTTTTTACTTTTTTCATTAGATCTCCGAAACCGCTAGACCTGCCTTCATGAAAATTTGATCAACTCTTCATCTTGCCAATACAAGTAAAATATTTTTTGAATTATTCAAATCGAACGCTCCGTTCTCTTAAAAACTGAGTTACCGTTTTCGGCACTTTTTGCCCCGTATCTTCGGAACGGCTAGACCTAACTTCGCCAAAAACTAATCAGCACGTCTCCTTATCAGTACAAATCGAATGTTTTTTGAATTATTCAAATCGGTTGATCCGTGTTCCCGAAATCGTCGACGAAAATTTGTATCCGCACATACAATCACACACATACATACACACACACACACACACACATACATCCATTTTTTCTAAGGTATGCCAAAATGTTAAGAAACCTCTGAAACGTAAAGATATATAAAAATTTTCATTTTCGATTTTTTTGCGATTACTATAACTTACCCTACGGGAAGTTAACAAAAACATCAGAATTATTTTAAATAAAGTTTTTAATGAAAGAACAAATAAATATTACTCTAACAAAATATTACATAAAGAAGCCAATGTTCCACTTATATCAGAATTCATAACCATCCTAAATACCAAATTTTTAAACAACTGTGAAATGAGTGAAAATTTAACAATTAAGAATATATCAAATATAGCACTAGCAAGTTAAATTTTTATTCAAATATTCTAATAAGTATAAGTCTTTATTCGTTACTATTTTATTCTATTTAGTTTTAAGAGTGTACATAATTTGTTAACTAGTATTAAGAGTGTACATAATTTGTTAACTAGTTTTAAGAAATACTAACTCAATGAAGTATGTTTTTTTTTGAGCTATTTTCATACTAACCAAAATAAGAGGTTAATACTATCACCACGTTTTGGCTTGATGTCGAGATCTTGGTCACGTTGTATACTAAGAACGTATTTTTTTTTATTTTAAAGACACGCTGTATACTAAGAACGTATTTTTTTTTAATTTAAAGACAACTTGTTATCATTATTTATCTGTGGTGTGAGAAGGGCTCAACTATCAAACAATGTGCCCTGATCTTTAGGAATTTTAATTTCTTTTTGGGCACGTCATTATACATGAATAAATTGACTTTAAATTCATCATAAATAATTAGCATTAAATAGCAATGGATCAATGTGCTTTGCTCAATGCAGTTTTACCAAGACTTGGGATGATATATAGTGTTGCGTTTATTTTGCACGATATTATTTTTTCATTAATATGCACATACGATTGATTATATTCGTAGCTAAGATTTGATTTATTTGAATATGATGTTAATAGTTTGTACTTTTGATTTATTAATATCGAGTTAATTGATAAATAAAGAAAAGAAATATTAACACTCCTTTCAACATTTCTGCTACGTTGGAGGTTTGGTTCAATTTACAATGTTGTAATTGCAAATATTTAAATATACAGTCAAATTGGGTAACAAATATTTTGTAGCTATAGTTAGAGATTTGTATCTCCACAGAACCATAAAAATATCCCTAAGTTAGCATTTTTTGTAATATATTTGCTATCAGAAAAACTACACGTTTTTTACCAATAATAATGATATATAGCTGTATTTTTTTATTTAAATTGATTAATAGTACATGTGATCATTTTATTTATGCTAAATACTCCAATAAATCCAATAACCATAATTTATTATATATCTTGCATGTATATCAATCAATGTTATAACTTAAACGATTTTTAATTGCAATTCGACTCAGCAACGGTGACATTGATTTAATAATTAATATGTGCACTAATGAGAAGATATAATTACAATAATTATGTTAAATGACTGAATATATGTTGGATGTAACATGTGAAACTTAATTACAATCGTAGATCATCAATATAAAAATAAAGGATCGTGAATGTTTATAGAGGAGATTAGATCATGGTGATTGACTATATTTAATTTAAAGAAATATCTTAAAAGTTATCAGTAAATACTTATATAAAAGCTCTATATTTAAATATTTTAAGTTTCATTTACTTAAGTCGGCTGTGTGTTGTGTGATTACAAAATCGAAGTATAAATTGGAAAAATGACACATTTCTGATATTATTGGAATATATCATGCGTCTATTAAAATTTTTGAATACATTGTTTAAATTTCCGAAATATATACGATTAAAACTTTGTCTATAAAAAGATAAAGATCAGATAATGCTAAATCGAGATCACATTGATCAATAATATATGTTATAAATTTGACATAAAATTCTACACATATTTCAAACAAAGTTGTGAGAAACTTTTTTATAATGTGCAAAAGAAAATATCAAATTAGTACACTATAATTATTAAATATGTAAGAATTCCATATTTTCTACAAATTATGTATAAGCTTTTTACCACGAATTATTCAAAATATAAAATTTAATTGAGATTTTCTTGGCAACAAATAAAAGTGATTCGTCCTGTTGATTGTTATGGAAGTATTCGCCAAATCTAAACTGTTTTTTTTTTCTGATGCAATTTTTCATGATCCAGATTTATCGTTAATAAATTTAAATTCTCTACAGGATGATATCGATCATTTTTTTTAATGAAAAACATGAACATAATCCTGCTTGAGTTAAAAGTTAAAAAATAGCTAAGATCTCAATAATATTATGAGCAATGTATCGATCAGTTAGAGAAAATATGCATTTAGAATAGTAGTTCTAAATTGGATGATATTTTCAAATAACCATTCACAGTGGATATGAGATTGCTATAATAAGTAATTGATTTTATTAGTTCTTTTCGATGTTTTCTACTTTTTTAAAATTTAGTTTATTTCTCAACATGTATCAATAACTAAATCAATAATTATGTAGATAAAACAATTTGCTAATATTTCATATGAATTTACTTAATTTCGTTCCTATCTCCTCTATATTCGAGAGCTTTCTTGTTGACGCTCGCATCTCAAAAAGATGAGTCAAACCCTAATGCTTTTAAATTACCATAATAGTTCTCTTATAGATCCACTACGAAAATAATCGTATTGAATATCTAAGTGTCGCTGATATATTCATGAATTCATGAAACAATAATGCATATATGATCAAATCACTTTGCACACAACATTAATTCTAATATATTATCTAGATGTGTTTTGTTGATATATAAAATTACGTTAGACAATAACGTCTGGCGAAAACCATTCGCTCACTCTCGGGTCAGATAATGCCTGTAGTTATATTTATTGCAGACCTTATTTGGGACTTATCTTCAAACTTATATAACATTAAATTTTTATAATGGTAATAATGTATTGAAACAAATTAGATGATTAGACACTTAGCGAGTGTTATAATAGTGCATGCCCTAATATTATTTTAGAACTCAATTTTCTGACTTAGGGTTATAAGTGTGCAACCTCATATTGTGACGAGAATCAATATTATCGTCTTATTGATAATTATTGTCGCCTGATGGTCGTCACCCCAAAGTACACAATCCCTACCCTTAACCATTTATTGGTTCTTGGGGTCGTCACAATATTACTTATCATCACCTCATATTATATTATGTGAATAAAATTTATTAATTTATAATAATATTTTGCTTTTCCAAATGATTAAAAATATATTGAAAATCTCATCGCAAAAATATAAAAATGTCATGACATATTGTTTCATTATCATCTGACGCCAAGACCTATTCGATTGCCACATCACTTCCCGTTCAGTGTTGACGTCAAACTTTTTCTAAGGTGATCGGAAACACGTTGTAATTAATTGGAGTGAGAAACGATCCTGTATTGTGTATGAAAGTTGTATAATTGACGTCTGTGCATTTTCAGGTGTTATCTTCTGCATTTAGTGCGAATAGTATTACTGCCGTCTAGCTTGCTGTTTGCCGTATTGGGATAGGTAGGCCAGTGAAAGACCAGTGGTCCGAGCTAGTTATTGTGCACTCGGTGATTCGAAGTTTGTGATTTCACTATATTACATCATTGATATCAGGAGGTTGAATTCTAAGTAAATGTGTTGTTTTTTTAAATATGAATGTATTTGTTTCTTCAATTCTATTTAAAATGACTTTATTCTATATATCCATAAAATAAGGAATTTATCTTTATTTTATAAATTAATTAGCGCATTTGTTGTTAAATTTTCCAAAATATATTTGACCGAATATTTTTATTTCTTTAGTTCAAATTTTAATTGTTTTTGCTCGATATACTTATTCGAAGTAGTGGTAATTAACATTGCATCAGAATGGCCAAAATTACTATTAATATATTGAAAAAAATAAATGATTAAAATTAGACAATCGATACTGCTATTCTCTCAAAAATCATAGAAAATTTTTACAAAAATGTGGGAAATCTTTCTCAATAGGCCCTCTTCACCTTATATATTTATTGCTCTAGAAATTGCGGCAAAAATTTATATGCAAACAATCGTGCATTCACACTTTGAAATCTTTCTATACATCTAATCATGCAAAATATAATTTTAAGTTAAAAATGAAATATACAAAAAAATTATATACAATAGTAATGAATATTTCTAGTTACAAAAAATAATACATTTTAGTCAGATTCTAGAAGAGTAAATTCGTTATATTGAAGTATAGTTTTTGTTTTGTTTTTATATCTTATGTTTAGTGTTATAAAATACATTACTTTGATAGAAATTATTTATATATTATATTTCCATCTAAATATTTGTATCTTCACATTAAAAAAAGTATAACAACTGAAAACCAAACTATAGTCTTAATCTTCGTACAGAAACCTTATACTGGAGGAAACTTTGTAAATAATTTACAAAGGTTTGTAAATAATTTACAAAGGTTTGTAAACAATTTACAAACGTCTTACAATCGTCAAATTGAAACATTCTCATACTGTCTTTTAGTCATTTAAAATTTTTTGATGAATTGAATTGGATAATAAAAATATGAAAAATATAGAAACTAGTAGTGCATGGCACGTGCCTTGAGGCAAATTGCTGAAACTTGTCGTACCGAAATAAAATTTTAAAAATCCGAATTATTTTCGATATTCTTGGAAATTAAAAAAACAATTTAAATAAAAAAAATATATTTTTCTCTACCCAAAAAAAAAAATCATTTCGTCAACACAAGCAGGAAGTTTTTTGAATCATTCAAATCGGATGCTTATTTCTCTCAAATACTGATATTCAAAGATCATTCAAGTCGGATGCTCCGTTCAAAAACTCGATTTCAATTGTCTGCGCTCTTTGCTCCGCAACTCCAAAGCGGCTGGATCGACTCTTGTCAAAAACTAGTCAGCACATCTCCCTGTTAATATAAATCGAATGTTTTTCGAACCATTCAAATCGGTAAACCGTGCGCCCGAAAACGTGGACAAAAAATTGAATTTATACATACACACACATCCATTTTTTCTAAAGTATGATAAAAAAATTCAATTTCGATGTTTGTATGATTACAATAATTTACTCTATGGGAAGTTAATAATAATAATTTAATTTACTTATTAAAGTTTATTTCATTGTGTTTTATCAAATGTTATAAGCAGGTATAGTTCATATTCTATACGACTAAACATATTAGTTTGGTTTCTTGAATCTCTAGAATATAATCGTCAATTTGAATTTCGTGAATAAAAAAAATCTTGTTTTTCTCCACCTAAAAATAAAATAATATTGTTTATTTACCACAATGCGAAATCATCTTCACATTTCCAAGAATGAAGCGTATGATTTCATAATACCTAAATGATCCATATTTTTGCGATTACTTCTACCATCCGCTGCCTCTAATTCAGGTTTTGCATTCAGAACGGTCAGTCTAATTTATTGCGTCACCCGGCGCGGTACAATAGCCGCCGCGCGTACGTCAAGTGCGGACGCGCACTTCGTCCCATACAAGTGAATTAATAAGAAGAAATCTCCGGAGTTTAGTCGCTCGGTCGAAGAAGAGACTCTCATTTAGGGCTGTCAAACAATTAGATCGAAGTTTTTCAATATCTATGTCTTGATCGATTTTATGTTTGTCATCTCAAATTTTTCAACATTTGAATTATTTATTAGCAAACTCCTTGATAACAGAGAACTATCCAAGAAGGTTGGAAAGAAAAGCGCCACAGGATTTAAGTCATCAACTTTCATGATAATGAATTGAAATGACTAATTCATTATTTATAAAATAATATTTTATAGGTAAATATTTAAAATTATATAATTATCAATAAAATATTGTGTTGCATTTATTATTATGTCGAATAGGAAAACAACTATTGAAATATTTTTCCAATATGCCCCTTTTGTATACAATGCCCCTTTACGGCCGACAATTGTAAATTCCACAAATCTATTAAATGTCCTTAACTAGACAATTGTAAATAAAAGAGAGAATAAAAAAATTGAATTATTTTCTTCTAATGAATTTGTGCAAAGGCGATAGTCTGAGCGCCATCAACTTCACGATTGTCCATGGCTCCATGCTAAGAGCTTTGGTTTTAGCAGGCTCTATTTCCGTCTTGGACAGCTGATATCTAGCAGCAACTATGTCAGTTTTTACATGAAATTATATATTCAAATCTGACTTTCACTGAAAATAGAATACATCTCTATTAAACCCGGTGCACACGATGCTAGTATTTCTTGTAACAGAATTTCTGTCAAGATTTCTGGTAAGGTGAGCAAGAATTCTGCACCAGATTTTTACTTATTTTATAATTAATATTATAATAATTTTGTGCATTTTCAAATATACACTGTGAATTTCACAATTCATATTTTATTATCATTATTATTAAATGATAGTATTTAATGATTGGAGTATTTTTGCAAATTTCGAAATTTTTGAAATGAAAATTACTTAAATTTAGAAATTTTTTGATATTTCAGATAAAATTACGAAAATTTAGATAAAAATGTATACTTGAATATTTTAAAATTTTTCCACATTACTATATATACATAATAGCTATTCACAAAATAAAAACTGAACGCTTGTAAAGTACATGAATCAAATATTCATTGATATTTACGTAACAAAATACAGCTTTCTCATTGGACCCTGAAAGTATCGGCCACAAAACAGTTCATCTATCGCCGAATAAGACATGCTATATTCGTAAAATACGGCAGGAATTTTCGAGGACGGAAGTTGTTGAAGAATCAGTTTCCGACGTTACTAGGCAACGTTTCTAGACAAAAATTATGTTAAGGATACTATCGTTGTATAGAGAGAGCTAAAACGTGAAATCTGGCTGGCAAGAACGTAAAATATGTCGGGCAAGATCGAAAATTATGATTTATCATATCGTTGCTAGTTAACAAACTGTCCGGCATGCACTAATCAGGAAATCTGGCGTCGTGTGCGACGGGCTTTAGATATATCTGATAATGATTGCATCACAAAGAAAATAGGCAAACACTGTGAAGCTCTTTAATTATGCTATAGGTTACAGCACATTGAAAATAGTTCTGGTTGCTGTTCAAAAATGTTTATCGTGAGCTCCAACATTCTTCAGCCTTCATGTAGACATTCCACACCCTTGCTATCGCTCCTCCAAATCCTGATGTTTTGGTGGATTCCCTCACCTAACTCTCGATTTTTTTCATAGATTTTGCGAACCCTGCATGTGTGTTTTTTATGAATTGTCTAATTTGAGGATCATTAAATATATCAGTTTTAAACTGTTGCTGTGTTCTCTTTTAACGTTGGTGTTTCAATATATTACATGGTAGACAGAAAATGTTGATGTTTTAGGTTCATCATCATTAGGACATCAAGCCCGTTGTAGTCATGGGATATGACCATATGCTTCTGTTGCCTGGTTTTATACCTTTAATATTTACCATACAGAAGAAACAGTCGTCATGAAGATTCTGAGGTTGTATTTAAATGAGAAGGATATTAAAACTTTTTCTCTTTGGTCATTTAATCAAAAATTTGCAACGTTGCAATTTTGGCACATAGTATGAAGAAACCATGTTTATCTTGATTGAGCAATTCAAGAAGTGTCGGGATTACGCACATAGCATTTTAGAATCGGAGCTATACCAAAAACAGCAGATAATAACTTTTAGTTATTCGTTAAACTGCGATTATCATAGCCAAAATGACTATTAAATCATCAAAACAGGAGTTGTTAAGGAGAAGTGAAGTATGTTTGGATCAGCACTTGTACCATATGTCCTTTTTCAAATATTGATTATGTATTTTAATTATGACAGTAATATTAATTGTTAAATATACCTTGAACAGATGAAATTTCGATACAAATCGGTTTGTTTTGGAATAAAGCGAGGACTGGGTTATGTTGCTTTAAAAGTATAAATGATATATGCAATTATTTATGAGCTTTGATTTAGTAAATATCGAACATAATTGTTAATGATAATTATTTGTTTTCTGATCCTAAGTGACTTTTCATGAGTCAAAAAAGGTTAAAATTGATATAATGGAATAAAACATATCGCATTGGGATGAAAAAAAGGCGAGGATTGGGTTATATTTGCTTGGAAACATATTTTGATCAATGTTTTTAATTGAAAGCTGATATCACTACTGCAATAATAAATTACGTATGTAATTATTTGTGATCACTGATTCAGAAGATATCGAAGAAAATCGAGGATAACAATTGTTTTTTTTCTGTTCCTAAGTTGCTTTATTCAAGTAAAAAAAATTACAAATGATATAATGAAACGAAATAAATTACTTTGCGTTGGAAAAAAGCGAGGACTGGGTTATGTTTTCTTGGAAACGTATTCTAATCTATATTTTCAATAAAAATTTGATATTACTACTGCAAGAATAAATTAAGTATGTAATTATTCACGATCACTGATTCAAAAAATACAAAACAAAATCTAGGATAATAACTGTTTATTTCTTGATTCTGAGTGACTATTTAAGTCAAAAAAAGGTTAACAATTGATATAATGAAACGCATAGGGCAAAATGTAAAAATTGAAGTCTGATAGTTCAAAATTGAAGGAGTAACTTCGGCTTCTAGTATAGATAATAAAAATGCATAAGTTTTAATTTTTTTATTGATGCAATTACTCATATTTATATATTGAAATAAAATTAAAAAAATGTTTAGCTATCATAATACAAATTGTTCGCTGTTTTATATTAGATGAAATAACTTGAATGAAATGTTTGTGTATCAATATCGATCAAGTAAATTACATCGAAAGGGTTCTGAACATCTTCGTTCGTGTATAGTTAGCTCGGGACACATTTTAATAACATTTGAATAATGCAGCGTTCGGAGTCTATCGCGCGTAAATATAGGTTATGTTGACAATGATGGTCGTTTATATTCGTTATTGCTGACACAATGGTGGCCGCGCCCGCCTTTCGAACACTTCCGCCACATTAGCATCGAGGGAAGCTTCGATATGACAAATGACGAGAAAGTGTATTATACATACTTATGAAACTATTATGCAATTGTTTTAGTTCAGTTGCAATGCTAGACTAGGCGTGGGTCTCGGCGAAATGATAAGAATCTCTTTTGATTAGTCAAAAAAAGGCTGAATTACATAAACCAAACTATAGTTAAACTAATTGATGAGTACGATAGATTTATTGCAAATTAAATGAAAAAATTAGTGGGGCGAATGGCATCGTGCCTTAAGGCAAATTACTGGAACTTCCCGTACCAAAAATTATTTTTTTTAAAAAGATTAACATTTTTGAAAAAAAATTACTCTGAAAAAATTAGATTTATGAGAAACTAAAAATTTTGACAATAATTTACTTTTTTTTAATAAAAAAAAATTTTAAGAAAAATTTATTTTGAAATATTTTGGAAATTCTGAACTTTTTCTCAAAGCAATCGTACTGCTTTAACTGCATAAAGACGAAATATCGAATCGCGTAAGTGTTCAGGAGGTTTTGAAACGTAAGGATATATAAACATTTTCATATTCGATTTTTTTGCGATTACTATAACTTGCCCTACGGCAAGTTAATAAGTGACACAAATTTTAAATAATTAAGAGTTTTGCAATGCCTCCTGAATAGCAAGGCCAACCCTAGTTTACCATATAGAGATTATTCCCTGAGTTGCAATTTTATTAATTTGGGCTGAGTTGTAATTGTTTTTGCCTAAAACTTTTTTACGTAATATAAATACATTAATATTTAAAAGGTAGAATAGAGTTACCATTTTAAATATCGCTATTTTCAACAAATTACTTCTTGAATAGCAATCAGTGTTTATATATGATATAATACTGGTTGCAAAGTATTCATCAATGATTGATGTGTTTCTAAAAAAAAAATGAAAATGCAAATGTTATCCATAGAGCTACAGCGAAAAGTCATGGAAAGAACTTAGTCTAAATATTATTAGTCCAGATTCGATAGCCTAGTTGGCCACTTCGACGTCAAGATATACAGATACCATATTTTTACTTAGGAATATTGATATAAACATGATTTCAAGTAAGAATAGCCTTTTATGCTGTAATATAATCTCAACAGTATTAGATAAAAAATCCATAAAATAAAAAATTTTCAATTACTGGGTTAGATTTTAACAACACTATGTTATGGATTCACATCTTAACAGGTCGAATAATATATAGTTTTGATTGCTGTTCGAACACCAAATAAATAAAACGAAATAGCTCGAACAATCTTTACCATAATGAAACATTCAAGGAATTTTAAATGTTCATTGTTCGTACCTTGTAGACAAAATATTAGAGCTTATTAATTGTACGACGACGTTCAATGTTCACATAAACAGTAAATAAACAAAACTTAATCAAGCAGAGTTAGAATTGAAGGACCTTATCTTATGTCTAAGAATTATATAAATTCCACAGTTAAATTCATTTCAGTATATAAGTGAGCTTCAGAATTTTAGTTAGAATTAAAATTAAAATTCGAATTATTTTCGATATTTATAAAAAAAAATTTTGGAATTGTTTTGCCCTGCCCAAAAACTAATCATTTCTTTATACTGTCAAAACAAGCAAATTTTTTTTAAACACTCTATTTAGAAAATTCATTCCATTAATAATGCTATAATTGCACTTTTTGCTGCGTATCTATAAGATTGCTGGATCTGCCTTTGCAAAAAACTAATAAGCACGTTTTCCCGCCAATACTAATCGAATGTTTTTTCAATCATTCTCATCAGATGCTCCGTTCTCTTATAAGAGAACGTGCTTATAAGAAACTTATAAGCACTGTCATTTTCAGCATGTATGTCTCAAACATGTGGACCTGTCTTAGCTAATAATAACTAATCGGCACGTTTTCCCATCAGAAGGAATCAATTGTCTTTTTAATCAATCTAATCGGATGTCACTTTTTCGTGAAATCCGAATTTGCATTTCTGCACTTTTTGCTCCTTATCTCCGAAACGGATGAACCTGTATCTTTGATGTTAGTTAACAAAATGATGAATTTTACTAAAAAAATATTAATAATAGTATACGATAATAATTTCTATAAATTGAAAGAAGTTTTAGAAGAAAATTGCACACGGAATTTATGCTCTTTCTCAACTGCTGTGAACACTGCAACTCGACAGTACAGAAAAAACAACAAGGAAAACCTATTGCTAAAATTTCTAACTTTATGATTAACTTTCAAATATTATCTCTCATTCTCAAGGCACAATTTAATTTTATCTTCTACCTTTATCACTTATATCAAATAAGTGGATACATTTTCTTTCACCACTGTTTGCACATGCAGATATTTCAGACTGTGCAACTGCACGTATTTGTTTCCAATGGTTTAAATAAAGTTTATCGTACGTTAATCTTTTTATTGCCCTCAAGTGAATGACATTTATTTGTACAGATTACAATCATAACATAAATCACAAGTAAATCATATGAAGTACGTTTGTAATACTGTAACGCTAAATATATAAACAAGCTTTAGTTGACACGACTTATTGGTAAGTATTTGGACTCTTTTTAAACTTATGGATAAAATTAAAAGTTCTGATCAAAATTGATTTGTGAAAAATTGGCGGATGAGTGAGTAATAAGGTGGACGGAGTTGAAATATTATACAGAATATATAGACAATTTTTTTAACTGAATTAGAAGTTAAAAAAATTTGACTTAGATCCATATTCGCTGTTGTGATAACCTTTAAGTTTTTAACCTTCAGTGGAGGAGACCTCTAAATGACATATTTAATGGATCACATAGGCTCATAGAAATTTGTATTTCTGATTGTCTATAATAAATAAAGAAAAAAAAAATCAATATCAATACGAATCGAATATTTTATTGATTATTCAAATCGGTTGATCGGTTTCCATAATTCTCAGATTTTTTGCTATATTGAGATTCTCGTAAATTCAAACTTGAAATTCCAATATGGTAATTATCATTGTATGATATTTTATTCAATCGTCTAAAAGATGCCTTAGTATTGCAAAGGGTTCGGGTTTCTCAACCGATATCGACTGATCATATCAATTGGTCGATCGACGAGAATGATCGATTTCTGTTAGTGACAGAAATGGCATTTTCAGCTCCTGGAATTATCAATCAAACGGCGTTGTTTTTCGTAAACCAGATTTGCTGTCATAATTGTGTAGGACGTGACGAAATGCTTGAATAAATTTGTCGCAGTACGTTTTAGTTTTGTTTCAACAGATAGAAAATATCGCTTACGATAATAATAAGTACTCGCGTTGGATATGAATATGAATAAAAATCTGGACTAAAATTAAAAAAAACATTGCTTTTACAATCCCGAAGATTTTCCTTATGTGTTTAATCATCATTTTAAATTGTACCAAATAGACTACAAATTTTATTATCAAATTATTATATATTAAAATGCAATATAATAAAAATTCTTCTAAATAGTACAATTAACTAGGTGTAAGAGGTATTTTGCCTTAAGGCAAGTTGCATGAACTTCCCGATATCTTTAAATAATCTACTCAATCAAGGGGAATTATGTTTAAGCAATCCAGATAAAATTCTCAACTCTTTATTTCGAAAATAAAGTTTCATTTTCATTAGAAACTAATTCCAAATGATATATACTATATATATTTCAAACAAACTAATAATATCCGTTATAATAACACGTGCCTGCATATCTAACAATAAGAATTTTTTTTAACTTTTTGCTACTTCTGAAAAATATTGGTCAACGCGAATCCTAATTTAGTTTTATAAAATTAAGTTCTTTAAATCGGTCCAGGCATTTTTTAAAAAAATTTATACAAAAAGCGATATTTCTTCCTTTTCGGCCGATGACTCACAATCACTTGAAACGTCGAGAAATCATAAAATAATAAATTTCTTCTTGAAAAAGTTAATAATATAAAATCAAACGGAAAAATTTTGCTATATATAATATAACACAGCCATTTAATAAAAAACATCTTTTTTATCTGATCACCTCGACGTTCACAAGTAATACTATAATTTCAAATATTTTAAAAGAAATTGTATGTATTGCATTGAGTATAATCATCAAATACTTATAACAAAATAAAAAAAAATACTATAGCGATATTTTAAACAAAGACACTTACCTTTTACAATCAATATGCTCTGCCAAGTGAGAAAATTAATACATTTATTCTTTCATATGATCTAGAAATTTGTCAATCATCTATATTCTTCTTCTCCAGAAATAATTTTTTTGTTTTTTTTCATATTTCTTCAAATATATAGATATTATTTTTTCTCAATCCAAGGGTGTTTGGGATATCGATTAGTTTCTGGAAATAGCAAAAAAATGAAAAATAGATTATTTTTTTTATTTAAATGTTGAACACATTGAAATAATTGAATAAAGTCTTCATGACTTCATTAAACATATGACCATATTTTTGCTAAAACTTTTATAATCTCTAACAGTTGATCCGATACGCAAGAAAATAATAATAATTTTATATATATGAATAACAAAGTAGAAAATTTTGGTTAGTATATTTTATACAGACAATAATATATCATTCCTAAAAATGTCATGGAAGTTTTTAACTTCCCGTAGGGCAAGTTATAGTAATCGCAAAAAATCGAAAATGAAAATTTTTGCATTTCTCGACGTTTCAAAGGTTTCTGAATATTTTGGCATACCTTAGAAAAAATGGATGTATGTTTGTGTGTGTGTGTGTGCGTGTATGTATGTATGTATGTATGTGTGTGTATGTATGTGCGGATACAAATTTTCGTCGACGATTTCGGGAACACCGATCAACCGATTTGAGTCATTCAAAAAACATTCGATTCGTATTGATAAGGAGACGTGCTAATTAGTTTTTGGCGAAGTCAGGTTTAGCCGTTCCGAAGATACGGGGCAAAAAGTGCCAAAAACGGTAACTCCGTTTTTAAGAGAGCGGAGCGTCCGATTTTAATAATTCAAAAAACATTTTACTTGTATTGACAAGGTGAAGAACCGTTCAAATTTTCATAAAGACAGGTCTAGCGGTTTCGGAGATCTAATGAAAAAAGTAAAAAAAAAGCCATTTGGCGGTCAAAAATGATCATTAGACATATGCACATCAAATTATCAGATATTTTATAGAGATTTTAACAATAAGTATAATTTTTGTTTACATTCCTATGGGTTCCGTACCAATGTTTACGCGTTAGACGTCGACGCGGCGCTTACGCGGTTTGATATTTCGTCTTTATGCAGTTAAAGCAGTACGATTGCTTTGAAAAAAAGTTTAGATCTTTCAAAATATGCCAAAATAAAGAAAACATTTTTTTTTTAAAAAAAAAAAATTAAAAATTTTTTTTTTTCAAAAAAAGTAATTTTTTGTCTAATGGTTTGTCAAAAATCTTATTTTTTCGAAGTAAATATTTTTTCAAAAATGTTTATCGTTTAAAAAAAATAATAATTTTTGGTACGGGAAGTTCCAGCAATTTGCCTTAAAGCACGATGCCTTAATTGCCTTGAGACAGAATTCCACTTACAGCTAGTTTTTATTGAATTGATTAAAATATCACGTACCTACATGAAAAATATATTGCCCTATATCAGAAATATAGAGATTGTATTTTTACATAATATTGCATATAAATGTCAAAGGTTAATATAAGAAATGTATCAAATATTTTTGATACTTATTTTAGTAAATTGCATTAATAATTCTTCATTAAGTTGCATGGTACCAAATGGCACCAGAACATTTTTGGTAATGGATCATATATTAACCACATTTAATATATTAGAATTTTCGACAATAAAAATAATTCGAATAGATAGATTTTTAGATATAATTTACACTTCTAAAAATTTTTGTCCTGTGATAATATTTGATAGTGATACAAACACGTATATCAAACAGAATATAATGTAAAACACAGTGTAAATGTTCTTATAACACAAAGTTTGGACTTAAGTTTAGAAGAAATTTTGGGTAATCATTATTTGGATAAAAATTTTGAACAGCAGACCTTCTTTTTGCTATATGTTATAAATTTGCCAGAAGAGATTAATATGAACAAAATCAAAATGTTTTCAAAATGTTCTTGAACAAACGTATTCTAAAGGTAGTATTATGTTTCTGGAGTGATGAGAACAATGACAATTATTTTTTTAGTTACAATGCAATATCAGATGAAGTTTATTAGTCCAGTCATTTGGTGCAAAAAAAGGCTGTTGCCGGTACAGTACTCCGGGAATTCTGAAAATTGGTAATCTTATAGATTTTGAGGTGCTCTTTACGAAAATCAACTTTGCCACCTCAAATTTGAACGGCAAGTTGCCGCCATATTGGAAAAATTGCGTCAAACAACAGCTATTTTAAAATATCTCCTTTCTGACTGATTCTACGATAAAAGTATCTATGTACAAATTAAACTAGATAAAATTTCCTACAATTCCTTAAAAAACCGTTTTTTTGTAAAATTGATAGTTTGAGTTTTCAAACTATCAATTTTACAAAAAAACGGTTTTCTAAAGAATTGTAATAAATTTTCTCTAGTTTAATTCGTACATAAATACTTTTATCGTAGAATAAGCCAGAAAGGAGATATTTTAAAAAAGCTGTTTTTTGACGCCATTTTTTCAATATGGCGGCAACTTGCCGTTCAAATTTGAGGTGGCAAAGTTGATTTTCGTAAAGAGCACCTCAAAATCTATAAGATTACCAATTTTCAGAATTTCCGGAGTACTGTACCGGCAAAACGACCAAATGACTGGACTATATAGCCAAACTAGTTACAATGCAACAACTGATTTTTGGATGAATTCTAACAATTATGATTTGGGAACTATTTGCCTGGAACATAGGTTTCCCATCAACTATTTGTCTTCGAAACAGTGTTTCATGTTCAGGAAGTGATTATTATGCTATGAAATCTATTATACAAGTCTTGAAAATTGGTACAAACACAAACTTTACTGTTCAAACCAACTTTGAACTAAACTGCCAAATTGTTTTCACCAGAATTGATTCAACTGAAAATATGTACCCAAGGATACTAAATGTAGTAGAATTAGATGTTTGGATTTTTTGGAATGGAAAATCCTGAAAGAATCATAGGTATTGTAAAGTATTTTAGACCATTTCAGAAAAAAGTATGGATATTAATATTTTCAGTGCTTTCAATCATTTATCTATTCTCGTTTGCGAGTGATTTTATTTTATATGGACGTGGATGACTTACAAACTTTATTGAAATACTTTCAATCCCCTTCAATCAATCTGTATCATTTGCCACTTTGAGAACTACATTTACGCACAAGATATTTTTGAATTATTTTGTGATTTGCAATTTGCTATTATCATCAGCTTATTTGGGACTATTATATTCTTACATGTTGGTGCCATAATATGAGCAAAAACTGCACAGTATAAAAGATCTTGAAAATTTGGGAGACAAAACACCAATGGTGTTACCACTGTATCATCGTCTTTTAGAAGCTGGTTATGAAGATACCACATTAAATAAGTTCGTAAAAGTTCTTACTGATTCAGAGATAGGAGCGTCAAAATTAGTATTAACCACTATAGTTATAACTCTGTTTACAATTTTTTGCAAAAATCGGAGCATTACAA
>NW_020539726.1:17899427-17918166 GCF_003426905.1 Ctenocephalides felis
TTTGTATGATTTAGTGTATGGATGTATGAAAGTTTGAGCGCAATATGGCCTTGTCATAACATTGGTCTGTTATGCAGCAGAATCGGTCTATAAGTATTTGACAGAGTCTCTTATGGAATTTTGCTCTGATCTAAATTGGAGGGCAGTTATTTTTCTATTTCTTAACATACTTTTGAAAGCAACTAGAACTTACAAGTTCTTTGAAATGTTGTGCTGATTTGGACAAAAACCTTAATTCAAAAGTACAAACCACGGAAAAATGCAGTCATTTCCAAAACAACTTGATTTAGCTGTATGGACTTTTAGGACTCAGATCCAATTTATCATGCTACAATAAAACTTGGAGATTTTAAAACCTACATATGCATATGGTATTCAGTTCAGGAGTTACGCTCACAAAACTAATATAAATACAATATATAAATTTTTAAATAAAATTTTGAAAATTTGTATAGCAGCATCTCAATATATCACAAACTGCCACCTACACCAGAGCACTAATGATCACTACACTATTTTTTTAATCACTACATTATTGACAACTGTCCAGTTGAAGAACATTTAGCAAATTTGCTGATTCACAATTGTCAATCGTAATAGGGACATTGTATATCAGTAAGACATGTTATAAATTATATTACTAATGTTTCAATGATAATAATATAAACTTAAATATTTTTTCATAAAGAGTGCTATACATGTAAAAATTATATGTTTGCAACCAAACGTAGAGAAAAACTGATGTCCCATTTCAATCAACCTTTGGATCAACCCCTTAGGACTGTTAATTTTCCAAGAAAGCTCAAAAGAATACATCTACTAAAATTCGTAAAAAAGCTTAATTTTGTATCTGTTTTTGATCTTTTGTATAGAAACTGATTTTTACTTTTGCTTAGTCATATTTCTCATTCAAAGTAAAAGTAACCTCACCAGCAAGTTTTGCTCATTGTCCTTTATTTTTTATATATTATTATATTTTAATTCCTTCAATATTTTATGTTAGATGTTTACTAAGGGCAGTTCTAAATTATATGATGTAAATGAAGAAAAAACAAAAAAAGTTCTAATAGCCAAGGATTGCAAAAATTTAGTATACACCAATGAAAAAGTCAAGCAAAACCCATTGTATGACGGAAATAGAGAAAAAAAAAACAAAAAACGTTTTAATAGCTAATGATTGCAATACGATACACCATTAAAAGAGTCAAGCAAGTTCAAACTCATGTTTTCATTAAGCCATTGGTTTTTATGGAAAAGTAATTTTATATTAAAAATTTAGACGAGATTTTATTGAAGTAGTAAAATGCATGAATTGCAATTGGGGTAAACAAAAATGTTTTTAATTATTTTAAATTGGTTTCAAAGTTAGTGAAAATATTTAGTCTGTAGAAAAACATAGAAACTTTTTTTTTGTAATATACATTGAATGGCAATCAGAATAGTTACATTCTATAAACCATAGGGCTATAATTTTGATCCCCATTTAGGAGAATCAAATATGGCGTGGTAGAAGATCTTCAATGAGATACCTCTACTTTCTTAAATAAGATCTTTAGGTTGCTTTTTCTTGAGTCTCCTTATACCAGGGTTTGAGAAACTAAATTCAACAAGTATATTAAACGTTTTATTCAACGTTTTAATAATTTGAATGTAAACATGTAAAATACTAAAGATCACCTAAATACTATTTTTTGATCGAATCTAATGTTTTCTCCAACTAGGGTACGAAATATATGTAAGTATTTTAGCTCGATTATTACCTCTATCTCTGGTGTCCCCTACATATTTGCGGGTATCAGCACCATGAATTATAATATTTGATCAAAATTGATTAGGTAAATGTAAACACCGTAAGTTAAGTGCAGAGTTTCTGTTTAATTGACTCATTCCAGGAGTGCGCTCCACGAGGGAACCAGTTCTATGTAAGAAAGACGCGGAGCCACTGATAAAAGTGGATATTCAACACAATCGATTTAAATATAAATCGACAAACTTTGAGGATGATTTCCTGCAGGATTATATTTTTATCTTCCCTCAGGGTAAGTTATAGTAACGGGCCAAAAATAGAAAATGAAAGTTTTTGCATATCTTCGCGTTTCAACATCTGAGCATCTGATTTGAACGATCCATGAACGAATGAATTGAAGATCATTCAGTTCGTAATGATGGAGAAAATTGGTGATTAGTTTCTAGCAAATGCAGGTCCAGTCCATTGGGAGATACAGAACTAAATGTGCAAAAAATGGCAGTTTTGAGACAACTGAGCACACGATTTGAATGATTAAAAAAACTTTCTACTTTGTGTTGACAAAACAATTGCTATTAGAAAAAAATCTCTCAAATTTATTTTTTTTTCCATTTTTTTTGGTGTATCGAAATATCTCACATTTCAATTTTAATTCTGGCTTTAGTTCTAAAGCTCTCTTATATATTTTGAATAAATAATTTTAACTTTGCAATTCAGTTTATATAAATTCTTATAAATAAATATTAGAATATGTTACAGTATTTATAATAATCTATTGGAAATAGTTATATTTCTCGAACATTTCGTTACGCTATCGGGTAGGGATTCAGCAATTTGCTTAAAGGTACGATGCCATACACCACTAGTTTATATATTATTAGTAAGATTTATTTATTAGTAATATTATCAGTAATTTGATGTAAAAAATAGACAACGTACTATGTCATTTTAGATAACATATATCTATCTCTAGAATTATACTTTTATTGTCTAAGTAATTTTATTATATAAGTCTCTTATAATACTAATTGATACAAAGTTGAACAAAGTATATTTAAAACTGCCTCCCACTAAGTCATTGCCATGTAATGCAAATCAATGTAAATTACATAATAAATTAAACATATACAAAAGTGACTGCGACTGTGAAGGCTGATGGGCCAATTTCATAGTAAAATAGATTTATTTTTAGCCAAGGTATATTACGTTCCAGTTTTTATACAAAATGTTACTAAATACTGTCAAATTGCCATGTATTTGCTGCGCGATCAGGCGTTTTTACACATAAAATGCAACTACACTCATATGTATCAAGTCATATCTCAAAGAACCAGTTATTATGATTTTTTTTTGTCATTTTTGTGTTTACTACTAGGTTAGATTTTTTATCTAAAACGTTTGACTGCACATCAACCACATAGCATTTTGACAGTTTTTAGTACCACTTTATATGAAAACTGCTACATACCATAGCCTTCCATAACATTGGTCTATTTTAAAGTAGAATCACCCACTGATGAGATTGCCTATAGACAAATTACATTTTGATTAGGCATTTTGCGGTGATTAAAAAAAAAATTAAACTTTATAAAGTATATTATTTATTTGTTTTACATAAATATCAGAAATAAACAAATATATAAATATTATTCATGTAATATTGAAAAAATAATATAAGATACATTGATGACTCATCAAATTTTACCACAGTTCAATGAGAGGAAGATGGTAATATTTACATAAACTGCTCCTATGGATTGCAAAATCCTACACATATTAATCAATTAATAATTTATATAAGTAATTAATAATTTATAAAGACCTTTACAGTATAGATTGCCCTTAATAAATATCTCCACGTAGATATTAATAACTTTCATAGAAAAACAAACACAGTCGTGTTGTGCAAATACTGATGGAGTAATTGATGAGAAAATATTAAACCGACAGATGGTGTTTAAATATTGATGAAGAATCTTTATTGAGTGCTTCTAGTGATGCCATTGCATTTTTGTTGGGTAGTAATATATTAAAACTGAGTTGAGATTGACATAGTATAATTACAGATTTATTGGTATTTATGTTGGAAGTTATATTAACATGCAAATTGCTGAAAATAGGTGCAGTTTACTGTTTCATCAGTAAATGTGGATAGAAAAATATTAACTAGTGGAGTGCATGGCATCGTGCCTTAAAGCAAATTGCTGGAACTTGCCATACCATAATTAATATCTTGATACGGAACCCAAAAAAATTTACACAAAATGTGTGCACATTATGAAATTCTCTATAAAACGTCTGATAATTAGATGTGCACATGTCTAATGATCATTTTTGACCGCCAAAAGGCGTTTTTTTAACTTATTTTATAGAGAGTCCATAGACCTGCCACCTAGACCTGCCTTCTCAAAAATTTAATTAGTTCTTCATCTTGTCAATAAGGCAAATTGATGTAACATTTTGTACCATAATTAATATCTTTGTACGTAACCAAAAAAAATTTACACAAAATGTGTACACATTATGAACTTCTCTATAAAACGTCTGATAATTAGATGTGCACATGTCTAATAATCATTTTTGACCGCCAAAAGGTTTTTTTTTAAACTTATTTTTATTGAGAGTCCATAATCTCTGAACCTGCTTTCTGAAAAATTTAATTAGTTTTTTATCTTGTCAATACAAGTAAAATGTTTTTTGAATTATTGAAATCGGACACACATCGGACACCGTTTTTGGCGTTTTTTGCTCCGTATCTTCGGAAAGGCTAGACCTGCTTTTGCCAAAACTAATCAGCACGTCTCCTTATCAATACGAATCGAATGTTTTTTTTAATTATTCACATCGGTTGATCCGTGTTCTCAAAATTGTCGACGAAAATTTCTATCCGCACACACACACATACATCATTTTTTTCTAAGGTATGCGAAAATTTCAAAAACCTTTGAAACGTAAAAATATATAAAACAAATATTTTCGATTTTTGCGATTACTATAACTTGCCCTACTTGAAGTTAATTACTCTCTTAATGAACTTGCCAAAAATAAAATACCTGTATATTTTGGACTAGTAATTTGTAAATTTTCATTTTCCTTCTGAATAATCAGCAAAAATTGAAAGAATGCTTTTTTTTAAAAAAAAAGAAAGAATTTTTGTCAAATTTGATAAAGTGATTTGATAATTAACTTATTTGTGGTGTAAGTTATACCTAGGATTTTTTTGCAAATCTTTACGTTTCTGAGGTTTCTGAACTTTTTGAAATAAAAAATGGTGTGTGTGTGCTTGTATGTATGTATGTGTGGATATAAATTTTCGTACACAATTTTGGGCGCACGGATCAACCGATTCGAATAACTCAGGCTTCATCCGTTTCGGAGAAACGGAGCAAAAAGAGCAGAACTGGGAAATTGGTATTTGCAAGAACGGGGCATCCGATTAGATTGATTCGAAAGACATTTGATTTGGGTTGACGGTGAGACACGCTTTTTGGAAAAGCAGGTCCAAGCGTTTTGGTAGAAAAATTGAAAAGAAGAAAATTAGACACGTAAGCCGGTTGGCAGATATACTTATAGACAGATGGAATCTAGACGCTTAGGCAGGTAAACAGGTAACCTTGCAAAAATGTAGAAAAATAGTCATGTAGACAGTCATGTAGACAGGTTCAAAATAGCTATACATATCACCTTGAACTTTAATAATTGTATATCGTAATTGCAGTAGTAATGTTATGTATGTTAATTATTTGCTTAAATGCTCTTCAATTAGTGCATTGATATTTAAAAAAGTAAAGGCACATTGTTATTAAATAAAAAATCTTTGCATCAGTATAAAATAAACAGTATATGATTCTGCAATAATAGTTATTATAATGAATTTTCCCAATCCATGAATCAAAATCATTTTGTTATGTTAAAAGTAATTTATAAGTCTTTCATCTCGCGCATTAGCGGTCAGTCGACAATTGTGAGAAACGAATTAATCAAAGAACGCATTGAGAATATTATATATCGTGTTTATAGTTTGCGTGCAGTAACTCAATATGAACTTGTATATATAAATCTCTATCTGGATAAGTTTATAGGAATTTGATTTACCTCCAACCTCTCTATCGCAACTTCTCTGCCCAACGGCGTAAATAATACTGGTTTCATTAAAGCATAATACAAACGTTGTTTACTGTTAATCAGTTCTTTTAAATGTGGACTTTCAGCCTCGGAGTATATCTGCATGCAGATAATAATACAAGTGCAGAGCTAGATCTGGCTGGACAAAAAGTGTTGAATTAAGATCTTACAACACTCATCATGATGTAATCGTTTTCCCTACGATCTATACAAATCTGTGAAATTCTGCAAGAAATCTATTGAACATAAGTTGTACAAATTACTAATTTCGTTTAACCAAGATCCCATGTTTCATTTTCAACTTTTGTGCAATAGTTTAACTTACAAAATCTGCATAGGGTAATAATATGAAAAAACTCGAAAATGGGCGATGCAGATGAACATATCAAGCTTATTAATTTTACCTTACGAAGATATTTTTAGTTTTCTGATCGGACAAATTTAGGACTTTTTTCTAAATTTGGATATTGATATATTGATCTTGGTATTGGAAAAGCGCATAGTGCTGAATTTGTTGATTCCGGGTAGGTTATGAAACAGATTTGTATTAGAAAATACACTGAAGTGAACCTATCATCCAAAATATCTTTATTAAAATTTACATAAAATTTATTAGATTTGTGAGTCATAAAGCTGACCTACATTTTATAATTCAATTTCTTGAAAAATGCGCACCACAAATAAAGAACAATGCAAGGTAAGGAAGCACTGTAATAGTAATTAACAATCATATGTGATACATCAACATTTTTTCAAGAATCCCACATTTTGTATTTTTTCGACGTTTCAATTTTTTAAAATCCCATGAAACCAAAATTGTGAAAAATTTAAGCCAAAATTTGACCATTTCACTTTTTAAACAAAAAGGCTGCACAAGATTAAACCGTGCTGGTTGGTTTTTTGTGCAAATCAGCTGCACCATTTCTTTACACTCAACAGGTAAGTACAAAAAATGTAGTTTACATTTTCACAAAAAACCCTAAAGCTATTTTGAAAATTTAAAATCTGTTCGTAAGATATCATTCGGGTATGATATGCTGATAAAGTTTTTGGAAAGATTGGCTAGGGCATTCTTCGCAATTTTGAAAAATATTTTATTACTGATAGGGTTGATTTTCTAAACAATCATAATAAACGTCATTAAAGTTTGAAATACTGGTCAGCGTGCAAGTCGCTATATCTTAATTTAAATGATTAAATTGATTTATTATAGATATTAGAAAGTTCACGCGTCTCGAAATAAGGAAAAACTTTTACTTGCAACTAGTTACATTTCAGGTTTTGAAATAAAAGTATTTTTTGAAAAAATAACATTAATTTAATTTTACTTTTTAATACTGAAAAACTCAGTAGAATTATTACTTACTGTTTTTTTTATAAGAAATAAGTGTTCAGTAAAAAAATATGTGTACAATTTAGAGTATGTACCTAATTACATTCTAGCAAAATGTTCAATTACTAGTAAAAGAAATTGTTAGATAATACTAATGGCTTTTAATAGTATGTTTTTCTCCATACTCTGAATTATAATTTTTTTATAACACCTTAAGGATTTAAACTAAAATTTGGATTGAAATTTGTGCTACGGTTTTCTTCAAAACCTTTTTTTTTCTATTTTTTATCTGATTCCACCTCTGCGTTGATTTGTTCCGAGTTCGATCTTCGTTGTTAAAAGGATCGATATCGGCTATATTTCTGACTGCGTTTATTTCCATTCGATGTAGATGTAATTAAGTGTATATTTGGATCCCACAACAAGTACTCAAACAACAAGATCAAGAAAGCAAGCATTGTACAAGCCATCGGGTTCTTTAATACCGGATATTCATGTAACTACGAGAATAAGTTAGGTTCATCGATAAGTATTGATCTTTCGTCGATATAGTCATTTGTGAATTAAATAGATAGATTTTGCAAGTATTGATAGAAGGATTCACTGTGGATTAGTGGCTCGAGCTATGGGATCTTAATCAGGAGTACCAATCTCGATATCTAATATCATTGAGTTTGATTTGATTTTTCTCTATTTCAATATCTTTCTCCATAAATAAATATAGATCATATTTATCATATTTTTCTCTTTTTCAATTGACTTCCTTATTTTTCTCATCTTACTCTCCTTCTAATCTTAATTTTTGATTTTCTAACTTCTAATTTGAATCAACTCTTTTCCTTTTTTATTTCTTCACTCTTCTTTTTTATCTTCGCTTCGATATCATCGATTTTGATTAGATTTTTCTTATGACTCTATAATAATAATAATATTTTTCATCATATATATCTTTCTCTTTCCTTATTTATATATAGATCCTGCTTATTATATGATTTTTTTTGGTTCAACTGTCTTCTTCATTTCCTCTCTTATAATCTTACTTTTTTATCTTTCAACCTCTAATTCTATTCAAGTTTCTTCTTTTTTTATTTCTTCATTCTTTTTCTTTCAACTTTTTTTTTCTTATTACTTTTAATTTCAGGCTCAACTGAATTGCGAAGTTAACATTATTTATTTCAAGTATATAAGTAAGTTTTAGAATCATAAATTTTAAAACTAAATTTAAAATTCGAAGCATTTTCAATTTCAAAAAAAAAAATAATATTAAAATGTTGAAATAAATTTTTTTTTTGCTTTCAACAAAAATTAATCGTCTCTTCACAAGCAAAATGTTTTTTTTAATCATTCGAATCGGATGCTTTGCTCACTCAAAACTGTATTTTTTTACAATTTTTGCTCATTATTATCTCTGAAACGGCTGGGTCTGTCTTTGCCAAAAAACTAATCACCATTTCTCCCAATCATTACGAATTAAATGTTTTTTGAATAATTCAGATCAGTTGCTCTGATCTATCAAAAACTTATGGGCCGGTTGTGCCGCACAACAGACCAACATGGCAAGGCCATGTTGCGCTCCAACTTCCATACATTATGCTTCTGAATCATACTGAATAATATCAAAATGTCATGCATTTGCTGTGCATTTATGCGTTTTACACATAAACTGCAACGTCACTCGTAGGTTATGGAGCTGTGTCAGAAAGACCGTGATATCTAAGATTGTTTTTTGACACTTGTGCGGTTTCTAGGATAGGTTTTCTATCTGATAACCTGAGAAAAACGCCTGAATGCACAGCAGCCACATGGCTTTTGTCACATTTAGAATGGAAAGTTCTTCATAACATAGCTTTGCCATAACATTTGTCTATTTTGCGATCCATTAATTTTCCATTTTCTGCATTCTTTGCATACTAAGAACTAACCATGCATGTATCCTCATCAATAGGAATCAAATGCATTTTCAATCATTCAAATCGGTTGAGCGTCGGTTGATTACCCAAAACGAAGACAAAAAATTGTATCCACACATACATACATACACACACAACTATTTTTCTGAGGTATGCCAAAATGATCAAAAACCTCTGAAACGTGAAAATATGCAAAAAAATTTAACTTTCGATTTTTTGGCGATTGCAATAACTTGCCCTGTGGGATGGTAAAAAATCTTCGCTGTATTGTTAATTCTATAATCAAGAAACTTTAATGCTGGCAGAACAGAAGTAAGTTTCAATATAAGATTACAGGCAGTAGAGGGCGTCCTATAATTACATGAGGTTTTTATCGGGAGGGGGGGGGGTATTTTGACAAAAAATCATAAAATATCACATGGGGGAGAAAGGCGTATAGTAAGAATATCAGGTGTTTTATTTTTTATCTGAACTTATAAAAAAAAATCTAAACAATTTTAAAAAAATAAAAGAAATTTCAATGTTTTCTTGTAACTAAAAATATACGTGATGTTTGGTTGGGGAGGAAAGGTGATTTTGAATATCACCACGTTTTCAAATTTCAAAAAATTCAAAAATTTTACAATTTTTTCTTGTAACTAAAAATATACGTGATGTTTGGTGGGGGAGGGAAGGTGATTTTGAATATCACCACGTATCACCAAAGAAGACAAAGAGTCTCATAATCATCAAAAAATCGATCGATTGAAGTGATTAATGGACGCCCCCTGGGTTTTGTAATTAGAATTATAAATATTCATTAGTAAAATAGTCAATTGGTTATATTTATAGGAATAGATGCCAATAGCATTGCTGTCGGTAGTTTCACATAAAAATTATTTCTGCTTTCTTGGAAGCTTTACAATTCTCACCGATAATGAAATACTCGTTAACGGTTAACCAGAGAATAGATCTGCAGGCAAAAGCGACACGGTCGTGTATACAACTATATTCATGTATCATATTTATTGTGCGACGGATGATAAAAGCTTCAGAAACTATCCTCGTACATTGCATTGCGGTAAATGCGACCACAGTAATATAATTCAATATTATTTAATAAAAATAAGTGAAATGTTCATACTTTCCTACCATGTCTGCTAGTCCGGCACGTATGCGGAATCTATTTTATTTAGACATCATGAACTGGAGCATAAATTTCGTAAAGTACCACGCCGGCAGTTGTAGCATTGCCTGTTTAGATAACACGGTTGGAATAAATGAATTAGGATTAACATATCTTTATTCAATATTTAGATGTTGAATAGACTGGAGAGTGTATTCTTGCATGAATCCATTTGTCGTTTGTGATTATTGAAGAGATGTGTAAAATGTTACAGAACAGTCTCTCCCGATCTCATGTTCATGATCAATGAATACGAATGGAAGTATTTAAATATTCGTAGGTAATTTATGATTATGTAGTTGAAATAAAAAATATACAAAAGTAAAGATGTCAGAACTTAACAAGTAGCTGTGCTCCTTTGCGATTTATAGTATCAATGGTTAACTCTATGGGATTTCAATCAACAGTTTTAGATTCTAACCCCCCTTGGACAGCCTGATCTCAAGCAACCTATATCTCTATCTTTCACTTCGAAATATACAATATGTTTCCAAGAAAAAAAAACCTTTGGTGCAATATCCCAATTAAGGCAAGCGTTTTCTAATAAAGTTCTATATTAAGAAAAAAGCTATGTCGCCAATTCTCCGATAAAATGTTATAAATGTTATAGCAACGCTATGTTACGGTTAGTTACATGTTACAGTCCAATACAGATACAGTTACGGTCCAATCTTTGTATGAATTGGTAGTGAAAACTGCCGAAATGCTGAAAATGCGAGCTAATCCAACATAGTACTGATGCAAGGTGCTCAATCAAAAATATTAAGACACATTACTGTTGCTTCATGGTTCGTAAAAAAAATGGAACAAATTTTTGTTTTCCAAAATCAATTATTTTGTTAAGACAAGCAAAAAGTTCTTTGAATCATTTAAATCGGACGCTTAGTTCTCTCAAAAACTGCTATTTTTTACATATTTAGCTCCGTATCTTCGAAATGGCTGGGCCTGCCTTTGCCAAAAACTAATAAACACTTCTCCCAATCATTACTAATTGAATGTTTTTTAGATCATTCAAATCGGATACTCCGTTTTCTTAAAAATTCGATTTTCTATTTTCTGCACTCTTTGCTCAGTATCTCCGAAACGACTGAACCTGCCTTTGCCAAAAACTAATCAGCTCTTTTTCCTATCAATAGGAATCGAATGTTTTTTGAACCATTTAAATCGGTTGATCCGTGCGCCCTAAAACGTGACTGGAAATTTGTATCCATACATACATACACACACACACACACACATCCATTTTTTCTGAGGTATGCCAAAACGTTCAGAAACCTTCAAAACGTCGAGAAATAAAAAAAATTTCATTTCCGATTTTCGGCCCATTACAATAACTTACCCTAAGGAAAGTTAATAAAATTGAAGTGAGAAAAAAAAATGCTCCAAAAGGCTTAATCACTAAAATTATATATTATAAATCTATGATTTCCAGGGAAAAAACTGAATTCACACTGCTTGTTATAAAGCTAGCCAAAATGAATCTGGCCTGGTGCATTTCGTTATAAGAGCAATTTCTCACAAAAAAGGGTTGTCTCTCGGCTTTTGTCATTATATGGAGTCCAGCGGTTTTGGATTTGCTGGGATGAATGCAAAAAAATGACATTTTGCGGTCTGTAATTTATTGATAATTGATTTTTTTCCATGTAAAAATATTAATACACAAGTAACGGGTAGACTGGTAGGCAAGTGGATATGTAGACAGGCAGACAAGTAGATAAGCATGAAGATAGATATATAGACATGTAGACAGATATACAGGATGGTGGGTAGAAATGTAGACTGGTAGACAGGTAAACGGGTGGATAGGTGGGCAAGTCGACAACTTAAACCGGTAGTCACTTCATCAGATAATTAATTAAATCAATTATTTACACATGCCGGGGAGATTATGCAGGTTGCATTAGGGCAAAATGCCACTGTAATAGTTTTTCTACCTTAAATCGACATTTACTTAAAACGGCTGGACAGATTTTAAAAATTTAAAAACCATTCAAGGTCAACCATTCATATCCGTTTCTTTGTAATTTGCAAAAAATAATAAAACTTTTTGTCCACGTTTTAGGTCACAATACTGAATCGATTTTTAAAAAAATAAGAAATATTCGAAAGTTATATTGGTTGGAAATGATACTGATTAGTTTTAGATAAAGATTGACCCAGCTGTTTTCTTGATTTTGAAAAAATATTGTTGCCGATTTTCATGATTTTTTTTTGCACGATAGATATCTTAGTCTTGTAAAACATACTGAAATATTACAGCCCTACGGCAATTCTTTAATATGTGGAATAATAAACTACAATTTTGTGATGTACAAGCACGTGTCTTTGCCATATAATTAATATAATTACAGATATATAGACAGTTGAAAATTTTATCTAAATACCTAAATCCCAATTACGATTGATTAAGTCAATTATTACTCCTATAGGGAAGTTTTTGAAACTTGCCTTAAGGCAAAATGCCACTCTCAACTAGTTCACAATGTAAGTTCTACAATAATTTGGCATACATATTTTATTGTATTCACCAAAATATCAACGTATTAACACAAATAAATAAATATCAGATATGCATCTTAATTGCATATAAATACAATTAAACGCTATATTCTAAATTAACATTATTATCTGAATGCTAATAGAGATCCAAGGCCAGTAAAAATCAGCATCAAAGGCATTTAACACTCAATGCACATAATCCGATTAAAGGAATGCAGAGTCACATTTGCATACACAAAAGCAATTTGAACAAATATAAATATTGATATTTGTTTTAATAGGGTATTGTTGTGTCTGTTAATGCTACATTGTCACATTCTTTGATTTAGCTGTTCTGATATTCCATTTGATATCAGGAGCTCGCAAATGGGATTATAAAACAAATTTAAATACAATCTTCAATTCTTTCAGCGCTTGCATTACAGTTAGCGGTTATGCATGAGGAATTGCTTCTTTATCAAGTTCAGATAACAACAATGCATGCAAAGAATCTATATTAAGTTTCTTATCCACATATTTGGTTACTTATCTTAAAGGAAATTACTTTTTAAATACGGTCAACTTTACATACGAAGACAAACAGGAGCTTTAAATGAAGGTGCGGTAAACAGAGTGGGATCATCCTAAATATACCAGAAGGCTACTAAATCTATAGTTGTTTGCTATTTTTGAGATGTTTTTATATTAATAGTCAACCCTGGCTTCTCGTGAAACGACCTAAAAATCACAGCAGACTTTTTCCTGTCATTTAACGATATATATAAATATTATGTTTATTCCAGTTTAGAATAATTATTTTTTAATCTATCATATCCTCACTCTATCTCAGTTTGACCAGATTTAATAATCAACTATTTTTGGAGATATTTCTATATTATCTCCAATTTGTAAGCATACCATTGATCTTATATAAATGGAAAAAAACCTCAACTTCATAGTCAACCCTGGTTTTTCGTAAAACTTGAAACAACCGTAGAATCAAAGCAGACTTTTTCCTGACATTTAACGACAGATATAAATATTATGTTTATTCCAGTTTCGCATCATTCAAAAAACATTTTTACGTGTATTGACAAAATGAAGTATTGACTAAAAGCTTGGGAAGTCAGGTACAGCGTTTTGGCGATACGAAGGAAAAAGTAAAACAAAATAATATTTGGCGAATAAAATTTCGTTAGACATATTCTAATTAAATTATCAGTTTTTTTTTTTTTGGGTTCCATACCAGGATTTTTAATTTCAAACCGTATAAGTGAAATACGATTCAAACAAATTTCAAAACTTTCAGATTTTCAAAATTGTACAAAGTTATATAGTTTAAAATATAAATTTATTTATTTAAATTTACAATTCACGATTTTCCGATGTTTCATCAAGACATTCTGAACAATTTTTGCCAAACTTGCTAAAATTATGTGTGGGTGAATAGATATTTACCATAAATCGAAGTTTCCTCCTAAACTTCTAAACCGATTTCAACAATTTAAAAACCACTCGATGTATCTCGATGAGAACTGTCGTTTCTCAGTTTGTGCGACGATCGGCCGAGCATTTTTTTGTAATTCGCAAATAATGCGAACTGTTCGTCCACGTTTAGCTCACAATACTGAATCGATTTTAAAAATCAAAACAGTTCGAAAGATAAGATTAGTTTACTGTTAATTTATATTATTTAAATTAAACTAAATAAAATTGTCACTTTTATGAAATTGAAGATAGAATTTTTTTTTAATTTGAAAATTTGCTTTATTTGACCTAAATACATGCATTGATTTTACATAAAGATGCAATTTCATAAAATCGACAATTTTATTTAAATTAATTTGAATAATATAAATTAACAGTAAACCAATCTTATCTTTCGATTTGACGATAGATACATGGCTTTATAGAACATAATGAAAAATTACGGCATTGCGGTAAGTAGTTAAATTTAAAAAATCAAGTGTAAAAAATTAATTAGTCAAAATTTTGTGAAAAAAGTCACTGTTGTGATGTGATAAATAATGAAATCAAAACAATTAAAAATGGTTTTCGAATTAGCAAAAAGTTAATAAATAGTCTATAAAGCTTCTCTAAGTTTGTAAAAAAATTACCATTCATTCAAATCATTTAATAATATTTAGAACTATGTGCATGATTAAAGTTAGCGTGACAATATTTTCTGAAGCTAATGTTTAATATTTCATAAAATAATTTATTAAGTTTAAAAAATATATATACTTCGACGGTTTTCATTAACATTAAAATGGCGATTAAAGTTCATGCACTCAACCTAAAGTCCTATAAAGTTCCTATATAGTTCATGCACTAAAGTCTTACAAAAAATCGATGAATTATATAAATCAATTTTGGAACAATAAGTTACAAATTTAGGACATATAAGCACACCTGTCTGTGCAATATTATTAATATAAATACAGATTTTTTTAATGTGTTTGAGAAAATTCAATTGGAAATTGCCATGTTTTAGATCTCATTGAAAGCCTAAACCTTATTTTCGAATTGAACAGTTGGAAATTCTATCTATCTGAATTCCAATTTCCGTTAATTAAGTCAATTATCAGACATTTCGGGAAGTTTATGCAACTTGCCTTAACTTTCAATTAGTTTATGAACTGTTGAGCTAAAAGCATCTTCATATAAATTCAATTTATATAAATCGTAAGGTAACCTATGCCGATAATTGAATTCAACTCAATTCAAAAATAATTATTTTATTGTTTCATAACGTTATGGTTCACTTATGAGTATACTATCCTGTGTTATTTTTCTCTTATACACATTTTATAATATGATATAGATTTTAAATATATAGTACTGTGCTCAAAATAACAGTGTCAAAAAAGAAAAGGTCGCAACTTTGATTGGTGCTGATATATATAATTTGTATAAATGTATAATTTATAATAGTAGCTAACTACAACTTCAAAAATCGATCGCGCGTTTAAAAATGCGGTGCATTTAGTGACACCTGTCATGATATATTGCACTACAACCTTTGGCAGCCAAATCGCCTTCATTTTCGTCGCCATCTTCGACCTGTGCGCATCTCAGGTTGTCCGCTCTGTCTGCGCTCTGTCAACGAGGCTAATAATCAGATGCGCCTCGTGGGGAATAATCTTCATGAATCGGGCTAATTGGTACTTCTTCAACATGAATTGTTATCATAACTTTAGTCTTAATAATAGTCATATAATATTTTTGAATTTCTTCTATTTTTAACTAGCCGAAGGAGAAGGTTATGTTTTCATAAAAAAAATCCGATTTGCTAGTATTATGATTTCTCGATGTTTCAAGACATTCTGAATCGAATAAGACCAAATTTGGATAAAGTATGTGTGTATGTGTGTGTTAGTTAGCTACTACTAATATTTCTTCTGAAACTGTATTTTGCCAAGTTACAGCCGATTATTAATGTATTACACATTAGTTACAAATTCATTTACATTCATTTCATCGATCTAATCTCAACTTATGAATTTTTGTTTTTGTCATTTCATTAACTTCCCGTAGGGTAAGTTATAATAATGGGCCAATAATCGGAAATGAAAATTTTCGCATATCTTTACGTTTTAGGGGTTTCTCAACATTTTGGCATACCTCAGAAAAAAATGGATGTGTGTGTGGGGGGGTGTGTGCAGACAATTTTTCGTCGACGATTTCGGGCTTACAGATTAGAATGGTTCAAAAAACATTCAATTCCTATTAATGAGTCGCGTGGTGATTAGTTTTTATAAAGACGGGTCCAGCGGTTTCGGAGATATGGATCAGGAAGAGCTAAAAATGACAGTTTTTTAAGAGAAGGGATCAACCGATTTGAATAAACCAGAAACACTCGATTGGTAATAATGGGTAAAAGTAGTGATTAGATTTTGGCAAAGACAGGTCTAGCCGTTTTGGAGATACAAATGTGAAAAAAATGGCACATTTAGTTCTGGAAAAATGGCAGTTTTGGAGATCCAAGCATATCCGATTCGAATAATTTAAAAAACTTTCTGCTTATGTTGAAACGATTGCTTTTGAGGAAAGAAATTTATTTTATTTCATTTTTTTTTTCAAAAAAAAATCCTTGATTATCAAAAAATTATTCGGATTTTAATTATAATTCTAGCTGAAGTTCTAAACATCAGTTATATACTCCAAATAAATAATTTTAACTTTGCAATCCAGTTTCTATTATACTTAGAATATTAAACATATTCTTTATTTAAATCCATTGATTAAGTTTTGTTTATTTACTTTTCATGAAATAAAAATAATGAAAAATACATTATTCATAATAATCTATTTTTTTCATACATGGCTTTGTTGATTGTAAAATACAAAATTCTAACAATTCGTACTCGATTTTCTCAACTTTCAGTCTTTTATATTCATTTTCGTACTATATTTTCTTCATTCATGTTTCAAAGTAAGCATAATATATTTATCTTGCTCAGCATATAAATTGTTTCCTTTATTTTGACTACGCCTTGTATTTAAGCTCTGATATTTTGCATTGTTTTACACTTTTCAGTCATTATTACAATAACTTTATTATTCCGACAATATTGTTGAATTTACATACTATATTGAAAGTTGAATTACAATAACTATATTATTCCGACAATATTGTTGAATTCCTAACTGTTATTTGTAAAGTCCAACTAAGTTTAATTGCAAAGAAGACATATAATTTTAAAATGGACAGCTACTATAATTGTTTTATCTTGCGGATTAACTTGCAAGCTTTTCGTATCTTACTTTGTTGCTATAAAAACTTAGATATACATAGAATTGATTTTTTTTTTTACATGATATACTCTAATTATACTATGACCAGTTTTTTTCATTGCAGGTGCGTTTACCACTGTCGAGGTGTAATATGGAACTGATACAAAAGATTACGTTTCAAGGAGATTGTTTTTTTAAATATATTGTATTTGTTATTTTCGATTTTTAGTTCGTATGTTTTGAATTTTAATTTTGTTCGTATTTTAAATTGCTTATTTCAGTGCAGTGTTTGTGATGTGATCAACATAAATATGATATTTCTTATTGTGTTGTAAATAATATTATTGTGCAAAATATTTTCACAACCGCCAGTCTTCATTTTTCGAATGAGATATGCAGAGGTTGGGGTTCTTCATAAAATATTAAGGTAGATAATCTTTTATTTTCAAGTCACAAGTTTTGGATTATCAATATGGCTTAATTTGATGTTTTTTATATTATAGGCAACAAGTTGGTAATCTGTTTTTTTTTTTCAGAAAAATAGGTGCTTCTTCGTATAAGGTGAGTGATTTAAAATTTCTAACCATGTTTAAATAAAATAATTAAGAGCTCTATTGAAATTTGCGAAATTTGAATTAGTCGAATATTATTTCAAACTAGTTGAAAGTGCATTTAGCCGAAGCAAGTTGCATGGACTTCCAGAGATGTGTAAAAATTGACTTAATCAATCGAACTTGAAATTTAGATAAATAAAGTTATATATTATAAATATTTCATTAAGGTACTGGAAGTTCTAGCAATTTGCCTTGAGGCATAATGCCATACACCACTAGATTGTTTGAAAATTAGCGTATTTATTTAAATTATGATGTTGTATTTATTTATAATATTGTTCAATAACTAATAATTCTAATATTTCGCAAAAATATAACTGGCCCACAGATCAATTGTTCTCAATGATAATTGATTCTACTTAAATTCTGCTATAATTGTCCATGCGATATTATTATTTGGTCTTTAATATTCTATGAAATAATAATTCAAATATGCAAATTCTTACGATACATAATCTCTAGTAATGCATAATATTTCAAATTGTTATCTGATACCATCGCCTCCTGCAGAAAATCTGCATAAGATATTAATATTCAAGAAGTAAGTAGTGTCCATCATCGGGTGTCAATCAGTTTTCCTTAATAGAGTCTAGGTATTGAATATTATGAGGCAAACAGATAAGAAATTGA
>NW_020539726.1:17919166-17991640 GCF_003426905.1 Ctenocephalides felis
TCCTCCTGACGAAATAACTCCAGAACGCACGAACCTTTTTCGACAATTTTGCATTCGTTGGAAAGGTCTCGGCTCCGCTAGGTTTATAGCTAAGAAAATTAGAGGTGCATGGCATCGTGCCCTAATGCAAATTTCTGGAACTTCACGCACCGTGATTAAAAATTCGAGTAATAAAAATAATCAATAATTGTTTTAAATAATTGCAAATAGATTATCTTCTATAAATATAAAAATAAGTCGGGTTTTTCTTCCTGACGAAATAACTCCAGAACGCACGAACCGATTTCGACAATTTGCATTCGTTGCAAAGGTCTCGGGCTCCGCTGGGTTATAGCTAAGAAAATTAGTGGTTGCTGGCATCGTGCCTTAATGCAAGCTGCTGGAACTTCACGCACCGTAATTGAAAATTCGTGTAAGACATTAGTGAGAATTATCAGAATTATGCTTGGTTAAGTCAACGAGCAGTTCTTGCCGCAATGAATAATGATGTACACGCACTGAATTTCCCATTCAATCAAAAATTGCTGGCGATTTGGTCATACCAATGATTCCAACTGGTCTTCCGTTTGACTTCAAACGATTGCAATTTCCAGTTCGCCTTGCTTTCGCAATGACAAGTCGCAAGCCAATCGCTTAGTGTTTGCGGGATAAATTTCAAATAGATTATTTATAAAATCATTCACGAGTTGGAAAACCATCCGCTTTGTTTGTGTTAACGTCAGACCAAAAAACAAAAAATGGGGGTTTACAAAGAGCACTTCAATGAAACGGATAATTTGCGGATTCACTTTCATTTACTTAGAGAAGTTCAACTAAAAACACTTCATTTTTGTAATCGAAATGAATTCATTACTGTTGCGTAATAAAATCAAATTTTTCCTTTTCATATATAAAACAAACAAAAAATTTCTTCATCTTTCTCACGAAACCATCTGGTGGCGAAACGGAGTTCGTCGAGTTTGCTAGTTATTAATAATAGTAATTTTTGCGCTCGTACTCAAGGCAGGTCCTTTGGACATGATAATTTTTAAATTAAGTCAAATAAGATTTTGTCTTGGGGCAAGTTACATGAACTTCCCGATATGTGAAAAAATAATCTATAAGTGATTAAAAGTATTTCAAGTGGATTTATTACACATAATTGAAAATAAACAAACAATTTTTATAATTGAACCACTTTCCGTAGGACTTTAATGGTTTTGTATGTTCATCAAGACCAAGTACTCTATCGTTATACCAAGTGAATAGTCTAATTTTAATTTTAACAAACGTCAAATAAGCTAACTCAAAAATCTTTACGAATTATTAAAATTAAAATACTTGTCGTAGGGCTGCAAGATTTTAGTATGATCTATAAGACTAAAGTATCTACCGTCAGAAAAAAAATCATAAAAATCGTAGAATAAAAATTTTTTAACACTTAATTACAAGAAAACGGCCCGGTCAATATTTACCAAAAACTAATCAGGTTGATTCCCAACCAATATGATTTAGTTACCTTTTTCCATCTAACCATTGTCCACCATAAAAATATAAATGCAATTAATAAATTAGCAATTAATACTAAACAGTGTGAAATTTCAGAAATATGAAAAAAAATCAATTAGATCATAAATCACAAATTTAAATTAGACTCATAGTTAGTCTATTACGTAGTACTACGGAGTGGGTGAATTTCAGATATTATATATGAAAAAAATAAAATGAACCAAAAGTCCTAAATGAGAAAGTTAAAATAGAAACACAATAAATTGTATAAAAAGTGCTGAAATTAAAAAAATCAAATGAATTAATAAAGTCTCATGTGAAAAACATAGGGTAAAGGCATAATATAGTAATCTATGGGGATAATTTTCCAATTTCAGAAATATGGAGAGGATAAAATGAACTATGTCACGAATGAAAGAGTAAATTTTGAGACTTGGTAAATTATTGATAATATACGCGAAAAACAAGAATAAATATTAAAAATAATAATAAGCATATAATGACAAAACAGTCTTTGCATTATACTTAAATTCATATTTAAGTTTAGTTCAGTATAGTTAATAGTTTTTATAAGTGAGCTTTAGAACTTTAGCCAGAATCAAAATTAAAATCTGAATTATTTTCGATAAACAAAAAAAATTAAATAATTATTTTTTCCAAAAGCAATTGTATTGACAACATAAGCAGAAACACACACACATTCATTTTTTCTGAGGTATGCCAAATGGTTCAGAAACCTTTAAAACGTGAAGACATGAAGATATATTACTATAACTCTCTGCGGGAAGTTATTAAAATTAAAATAAAGCTAATATTATATAAGAAAAAATGTGTAACTCATGTACTAAGGATTAATTTTTTTTCTATTTCTATAGCTATTGCATTAACAACTGGATCTAGTGTGTAACTCATTTTGATGATCCTCAACTTTTTACGTTTGAGTTCTGCTTCTGCTTCAAATGTATATTTGATTATAGTGTTGAATACATGCCTAAATGTATTAATACCTATAAAAATATTTAAAAAAATTAAATAATTAAAATTTAGAAATTTGTTGTATCTATACGCTTCGGTCTACATCCAAACCATTCAGTAGAACAAACTGAAAATTATCATTAAATTATTTGATCCACATTTTTAAAACAATTACAAATATATATATATATATATATATATATAGATTAATATAATATTGATCCATGTATCTACTAACAGCTATACCTACCACATCGTAAAACTTCTCTACCGGTATTACGCAAGTAAATTGCACACGAATAAAAATAAATTAATGATTAATATTTATTAATGGAACGTGTAAGATTAAGTTGCAAAAGCTTTGACAGTTTTTTTGACATCTATGGCTAAATGTAAGATCAATGTGCTGTTACAAATATGACAGACCATATACCATGTTTATTACTGGCCATTAGTCTACTTTCAACGATAATTTGCATTGTGAATATGCAATAAATTGCAATACCGTAACTCGCCTTTGTGTATATTTGTACTAATAAATAATTGTTGATTAATTTCAATTTGCGCCAATATTACATTGATATACCCTCTAGTTATTCTTGATAAGAGATAGGATTCGATTTCTCTCTAATTTTAACGCGCAATGTATGGAATGATTAATTGCGGTTATGAGTGAATTTTAATTGGAAAGGTTAATAAATTGAATAAGATAAGCTTAGTAATAAAGTTCAGAAAGGTAATTTGGAATTTTTCTATTTTCATTGATCATCAATATTTTGTAAGAAAAAAGTATTTTTTGTTAAATATTAAATTTAGATAGACACAACAGTTCGATCATTATAATTAGCTCATGAGCTTAACTAACATGAATTGATTATTAAAGCATATCTTGAATGATGATTTAATTAATGGTTATGCAATATATAAAACATTAATCCAAAATTAATGCAGAAACATAAACTTCTCCTCCGGAAAGTTAATAATAAACATTAATAATTATGCAATATATTAAATATTTTGCAACAATATTTATGAAATCTGAATAATTTCAAAGTCGAATCAAAACTATTTTTAACAGATTCCGTAAATATATGCCATTACAAATACAATTTCTTACATATTTGTGCAAAGAAAGAAAAAAAAATTTTAAAGAAGAATTTTTGTTCAAACGTTTTTCTCAGTCGGCTTGTTAATTATATAAATAATATTTTTTCTATTTGAAATCATAAATTTTCAATTTTTAACTTCCCGAAAATGATTTTTTTTTGCAAATTTTTACGTTTAACAGGTTTCTAAAGATATTGGCATAACTTAGGAAAAATTATTATGTGCGTGTGTGTGTTTTGTATAGATACAATTTCGTTCACGATTTTGCACAGATCAACCAATTTGAATTATTCAAAAAAGGGTCAACAAGAAAAAAAATCAAGGTTAGGAAACGACAGGTCCACCGATTGACGTGGTTGGTCTGTTCCAATTTGTATTTTAAAATAATAATGACTTTCCGTAGGGCAAGTTATAGTAATCGCAAAAAAGTCGAAAATGAAAATTTTTATATATCTTTACGTTTCAAAACATTCTGAACATTCTGGCATACCTTAGAAAAAATGAATGTATGTGTGTGTGTATGTGTGTGCGTGTGTGTGTGCGTGTGTGTGTGCGTGTCGATTTCGGGAACACGGATGAAGCGATTTGAATAATCCAAAAAACATTCGATTTGTACTGATGAGACGTGCTGATTCGTTTTTGACAAAGGCAGGTCTAGCCGTTCCAAAGATATGGGGCAAAAAGTGCTAAAAACGATAACTCAGTTTTTAAGAGAACGGAGCGTCCGATTTGAATATTTCAAAAAACATTTTACTTGTTTATTTTATTTAAATAAATTATTTTAACTTTAATTTATTAAATAAATAAATATTTATTTATTTAAATAAATAATTTTAACTTTACAATTCAGCTAATATAATTCATATAAATATTAGAATATATTACAGTATTTATAATAATCTATTTGAAACATTTATTTCTCGAACATTGCGTTACGGTACAAGGATACAATTAAGACACGATGCCATACACCACTAGTTTAATTAGAAAACTTACTTGTATTATTCGAACTTGTCTTACCAGCAAATCTGCAACTGCCTATACACCATTTTTTTATTAAAATAAAAAGATTTTCAGTATAAGTTCTTAATTAAATGATATTTCTATGACAGGGTATAAAGCTTTTGTATTGTATAAGGCTTAGACGTGATAATAAACTATTATAAACTGCGCTAAGTAAATAAAACACACGTCAATCTACTTCGCACTACAATAGTCAGGTAATTAAATCCATTCCTATCCGATCTGACAAGCTTTGCAAATATTCAACACTGATAAAGAGATTAATTCCCTGGAATCAAAGCAGGACTTATAATATAATATATTACTTTAGTTTTCATAAGATTTTACATATTACTAAATAACGAACATAACTTAATTGCGTAATGTTGTTTTAATGCCATGATATTATTAACTTCCCGTAGAATCGCAAAAAAAATTAAAATGAAATTTTTTGCAAATCTTTACGTTTCAAAGGTCTCTGAACTTTTTGGCTTACTTTGGTGTGTATATTTCTGTGTATGTATGTTTGGATACAATATTTTGTCTACGATTTTGGGCGCACGGGTCAACTGATTTCAATGTTTCAAAAGACATTCGATTTCTATTCGGGAAGACGTGCTGATTAGTTTTTAAGCAAAAACAGGTGTAGCCATTTCGATGAAACGAGGCAAAAAGGGCGAAGTGTTGTAAATCAGTTTTTAACGTAATGGAGCGCCTGATTTGAATGATTCAATAGACTTTTTAAAAAATTGATTTTTTTTATTTAACTTGTATTGATGAAATGAAAAATTGATTAAATTTTAGGACAGGCAAGTCTAGTGGTTCTGAAGATACAGAGGAAAAAGTAACAAAATTATATTTAGCGGTCAAAAATAATCACATAAAACTATCAGATATTTCATAAAGTCTTTAAAAATGAGTACTAATTTTGTTGTATTTTTTTTTGGGTTTTGTACCAAAATTTTTAGTTTCTAAAGTTTACTTATACTGTTCAAACAAATTTCAAAATTTTCAGAACTGAATTTTTTTCAAAATTTTCAAAAATAAACGGAGTTTATACTTGTAAAAATATTATTGAAATTGAATTTATAAAAAATATTTAGTTTACATTGTATCTATTTTTATAGGAAGACATTTTCAATATTTTAGTATAATTAACTGATGCCTATTAGAAGGCAAGCCAGTTGTTAAATTTTTAATTTGTTCTTAACATAATTAAATTTTTAACTCAATTATTTTTGAAGCAATTCCCTGAGAAGCTATTTTTTCTTGATATCATATTAAAGATCTATAATTTAAAGTGATAATTTCGAGATGGGTATCAAACAAGTAATCAATGTTTGATACATCAAGTTTTTACCATGGAATCACGGACAGCTCAATTTTTAATTTTTAATTTAATAACAATATTATAAATACATATACTTTGAAAATTTTTAAAAGTAATATGATTTTCAAGACATTTTATTATACCGCCATAATTAAGGGGGTATTCTACTGTAGAATTTTGAAAAAATCGAAAAATTTTTTTTTCATATTTTCAAAGTTTAGTTATTCAAAAATATGTCATTAAAAGGATTTTTCAAAATTACTATTATTTCCTGAGTTATAGCCGTCTTAGTGACGTGGCCTCGGTTCGGGTCCGACCGAGTCTCAAAACTTTGAACGCGTTTTTCTCGGAACTACTTTTTTCGAGCTGGCGGTAAGGATATCTCAAGTTCTAATGAACCGATTTACTTCAAATTTGTAGAGGATCTTCTCTATACATCGCTTTATTGCATGGACCTTTCCCAAAACTATAACTTTTCTTATAATTTTTAAAAAATTCGGAATTGTTAAAAAAACATGAAAAAAAAATATTTTTTTTAAAACTGCCGCCATTCAAACAAAAAAATTTTTTAACTTATCCAAGGTTCATACGATAGCGGCATCTATAATAATTAAGAATCCATCTATTTTATATGTTTCGGATCACCAGGAGGGTTGGAATCATGCACGCCAGGACACCCTCTTTTTTTTTTGAGCCCTCACTTTGACTGCTCATAACTTTGTGAATTCTAATTATTTTTCTTTAATAATTTTTTTTTATGTAATAATAAAATTTCAATAAACAAATGATAAAAAAATCGATAGTAAAAATATTATTTGTTTCCTTTATACAGCGCTTCAAAAACCGGGCAAAATTCATGCTTCTACAGTAGAATACCCCCTTAATCTATATTTTTTCAGCGGTCGGGGATCATTTCAAATCATTGATATTACCGCCATGTCAAACTACAAAATATAACACCCCCATAAAGACGTATTAAATACAGTAAATATCGATTAAAATTACTTATTTTTTACTATCAAAAATTTTATTTTTACCTCATTACTGCAAACCTAAGAAATGTGAAAATTGTACATGTTCGATTTTTCTACTATAAATATCAAAATTTAATGGTAATTACTGATATTGTTATCAAGTATAATTAAACATTTTTAAGGAAATTAGATGAATGTTAAAAAAGAGAAAGTTAACTTTAAGAAAATTAGATCAGTTATAAAATTACCATAAAATTCTCCATCAGAATGAAAATAACATTGTACGATCAATTTAGATCATTTATTTTTTGTAAATACATATTGTTAGGCAAATGCGATGATTAGTTTTTGGCAAAGGCAGGTTACGGATATAGATCGATAAGCGCAGAAAATAAAAATCTAGTTTTTAAGAGCATCCGATTTGAATCATCTAAAAAAAACATTCAATTCGTAATGACTGGGAGAATTGATTAGTTTTCAGCAAAGGCAGGTGCAGCCGTTTCGGAGATACAGAGCTAAATGTGCAAAAAATGGCAGTTTTTGAAAGAACTAGGTTTCTGATTTAAATGATTCAAAAAGCTTTCTACTTGTGTTGACAAAACAATTGCTTTTAGAAAAAAATTATTTGATTTTTTTTTTTAAAAAAATTTTGTTTATCGAAAATAATTTAGATTTCAATTTTAATTCTTGCTAAATTTCTAAAGCTCACTTATATACTTTAGTAAAATAATTTTAACATTGCAATATATAATTCTTATAAGTATTAGGCAATGTTACAATATTTGTAATATTTTGCTATTCGAAAACATATAATATTTTTCGAACATTTCGTTATGGTACGGGAAGTTCCAGCAATTAGCCTTAAGGCACGATGTCATACACCACTAGTTTAATATTAAATATTACAGAATGAAAGAATTGAATAATGTTTACCAGCGCTTGGTCTGATGTTTAATATGATATTTCGCAAACACGATTAATTGTTTGACAAGGCAACATGCAGGTTAATAATTTATAAATACTAGACTTCATGTGCGTGACATGGAATAAATATCATAAGTCCTTTGGCATCCAAATACACCTGATTAGTTTGAATTTTGTGTAGATTTCGAACCGTTAACAATGGACTGGCAATAACGAATTTATTACCATGGCTAACGGAAACATAAATTTACTATTGAATGAGGAAACTGCGTTTTAACAATGTTTACACATCTGGCATTTTGATAATTATAACTACTAGATCATTATATACGATATGGGTTGAATTTAAATTGTGAAACACTTATTATAATAAATATTATTGTTCAAATAATAACGCGCAATTAATTTAGTAGTCAGCGATTGATCCTGCTATTTACTCAAATTATTGATTGATGTATTTAAAATTTTGTACCGTACGCTAGCGAAAGGATTGTTCCTTTTATTTTTGGTCAAAAACTTGATAATTAACTTTCCGAAGGAGAAGTTTGTTTTCATCAAAAAATCCGATTTGCTAATTATGTTTTCTCGACGTTTCAAGCCATTCTGAATCGTATGAGACCAAATTTTTAAAAAAGTATGTGTGTGTGTGTAAGAGTGTGAATAGATTTTTTGCCGTAAATCGACGTTATCTCAAAAACGGCTAGACCGATTTCAAAAATTTAAAAGTAATTCGATGTATCTCGATGAGGACTAGCGTTCCTCAGTTTTGTGCGACGATCGATGTTGTGCCGTTTTTTTATAAATCACAGAAAAGTGAAAAAATGTACATCCACGTTTTAGCCCGCAATTCTAAATGGATTTTAAAAATTTTAAAACTGTTCGAAAGATATTGCTTGGGAATCGAACTGATTAGTTTTTGGTAAAGATTGACCGGACCGTTTTCTTGTAATAAAGTGTTAACGTTTTTTCGAATTATAAAAATTATTGATTTGTGAAATTTTTTTTAAAAAAATATTCCGAGTTAACGTGTTCATTCGTTTTTAATTATGTGTAACTAATATAACCACTCGGAATACTTTTAATAAATCATAAATTAATTTATTTTTTATTGATTAAGTCGATTATTTACACATGATTTTAATTTTAATTCTGGCTAAAGTTCTAAAGCTCACTTATGTACTTTAGTTAAATAATTTTAACTTTGTGATTCAGTTTATATCATATTTATAAATATTCAACAGTTTTTATAATAATCTTCTTGAAAATATTTCATAGTCCTGGAAGATTTCGTAACGCTGCTGGAAGTTCTAGCAGTTTTCCTTAAGGTACGATGCCATAATACAATTAGTTATAAATGAATCAGTTTCCGTAGGACTTCAATGGTTTGGTATGTTAATTAAGGCCAAGTACTCTATCGTTATGTCAAGTAAATCGTCTAATTTAAATTTTAACAAATGTCAAAAAACTACTCATTTTCTCAAACTTCGAGAATTTTTAAAATTAAACTTTTTGTCGTAATATTACAGTAAGTTCTATAAGGCCATGATATATATCGCCAAAAAAAGTTTCATGAAAATCGGCTTGATTTTTTTCTCAACTGTTAACTACAAAAAACGGCTTCGTAAATTTTCACCTGAAACTAATCAATATCATTCCCAATTAATATCTTTCGAAAAGTTCTTGATTTTTCAAAATAGATTCGGTAGCTTGAGCGTAAATGTGGACGAAACGTTTAACACTTTTTCCAAATTACAAAGACACGTCTCGGCCGATCGTCGCACAAAACTGAGAAACGATAATCCTCATCAAGACACATCAAATGGCTTTTAAATTTCTGAAATCGGTTCAGGCGTTTTTGCGCAAACGTCGATGAAAGGTCTGTTTTTGACAAATGCCAAAAAAAACGATACTAAATTTCGCAAACTTTGACGAATTTTTAAAGTTAAACTAGTTCTCGTAGGGTTGTAATATTTTAGTATGATCTATAAGACTATGGAATGTACCGTCAAAAAAATAATCGAGATACATCGAATGGCTTTAAAATTTTTGAAATCGGTCCAGCAGTTTTTAAAAAAATGTCAATTTACGGCAAAACATCTGTTCACATACACACACACATCTCCAAATTTGGTCTTATTCGATTCAAAATGAATAAATTATAAATTATAAATGAATAAATTAGCGAATGGGATTTTTTTATGAAAACATAAACTTCTCCTTCGGGAAGTTAATAAAATTTTATCACATATAGATGTAACAATACATTGGGTTGTCATCTATTAAATTGATGTAATTATTTAAGTCAAATAATCACAACAGCTTATAGAACCCTTAAGTTCTGATCCCTGAATGTATGATATATGCAATACTTGATATTATTAAATGCTTGATGAAATGTAATATATCAACTATCCTACGTATCTTAGTTATGCAAACGTTGTTTTGTACAACTATTTGTCCTCCCGTCTAGCTGAGTGGCATCTAGCTGTATATTAAATTTATTTTATGATTTATTTTTTCCTCTTATTATCCAAAGTGCGGCATTTCAACACGACACATGTACTATAGCAGTCAGTACACATGCGGCGCCGTAATTAAACTATGTGCCTTAACGAGGCCACATAAATAAAGCGTCCAATCAACTGACTACATTGCGATTCTCAATAAGTGTCAACGTGAGTTTGCAGAAAACTTGTCCAATCAAACAGTCTCACTGAATTGCCAACTATTTGACAAGAAACAGCTTCAATGAAAAGCCACATCATTAGGAAAATGCCCAGGCGAAGTGATGGTATGATGCTTAGGAATGGACCAAGCGGAAACTATTTGAATCAATTGTCACATCATTAGGGAAATGTTCAGGAGAGATGGAATGTTCAGGGATGTATCAAGTAGAAATGGCTTTAATTTGAAAAAAACATCATTGAGATATGATTGACGATATCGCAAGTATTGGGATGAAGCAAGGTAAGTTTCAGGTTTCACGTTTTAGTCAAAAAGTTGTAATAAAATAGTAATAATAACACAAAAAAATGACTTAAAACAGTAATACTTACCTACTCGTAGGTAAATGGCAAAAGCGACTGGCCCTGAATTAGATGTCACGGGTTCGATCCCAATTCGAGAAGCCTGATATCAAGCAGTAGTGACATCGGTTGTTACTTGGAAATTTAAGTAGCAAAATGTTTCCAAGTAAAAATAGTCTTTATCTGGGATTGCTGCATAATTAAAATATTCTATATTATTAAAGTTGTCTGACATACAGAGATGAGACAAATATTTGGGTTGCCTGTAAAACCGACGTAGTGTTAAGTCAAATTAGCCCAACAGCTTATATAACTCATAGTTTTGTTCAGTAAACAAAAAAAGGCAAAATTGTGGATGAAACTGCAGAAACTGGAGAAAAATAAAATTAAACGACATAATCTCATGATAATCTCCAACCTAGAAATTTCTGTGATTGATAATAAATATCCTGTAATTTTTGTCATTTTGTAGCCCTTTTTCCCTTAATTATTATTTACCGCTGAAAACGAATCTAAAGTCAAAATTTGGATCAAATTGTAAAATCTGAAGAAAACAAGAAACGACAAAAACTCTGACTAAAAATTTCTCTACATTTTCATTTCGTGGCTCTTTTCTTCTTAGATGTGCTCTTTCATTTCTGTTGAGTATCTTGTTAGAGCTTCCAGTAATAATTTGCAAACATAATTTGAGATAATTGCTCATTATATTGAAAAATTTTTAGATCGAAGATTTTGTCGTTTTTTTTATTTTTTTCCGGATTCTGCAGTTTGATCTACAATTTTGATTCGTGTTCAGCGGTAAAAAATACATTGAAAAACATATATCGCACACCCAATACAAAAAAATATTTTTTGTGGATCTGTGTGTTATAAATGTTTTATATTATTTCATTATCACTGTAATTATTCATTGTTTTGTATAAATTTACATGCATAATAATATATTTCTAGTTTAGGTACTAGACGTGTCTTGAATAAATAAATATTTGTTTTAAATTCGCTTTTGTAATTTTCCGTAGGAGAATTTCATAGTAATCGTAGTATGTGTGTATGAATACAGTTTTTTGTCGATATTTTTGGAAGCACTGCCCAACCGATTCAAATGATGATTCCTTCTTGAGGGAAGATGTGTTGATTATTTTTTGGCAAAGACAGGTTTATTCGTTTTGGAGATACGGAGCAAAGAGTGCAGAAAATGGAAATTAAGTTTTTGAGAGAACAGACCATCCGATTTGAAGAATTCAAGAAATATTTCTCTTGTGATTAATGTATAAATAAAAAAATATTTTTTGTAATCGTTGTAATTGTTGTAATTGTTATTGTAATCGTTCAAAAATCGAAATTGAAAATTTTTACATTTCTTCACGTTTTGAAGATTTCTGAACATTTGGCATACCTAAGAAAAAATGGATGTGTGTATGTAGGTATGGATACAATTTTACGTCCACGTTTTCGAGCGCACGAATCAATCGATTTGAATGGTTCAAAAAACATTCGATTCTTATTGATAGGGAGGTATGCGGATTAGTTTTTGGCAAAGGCTGATCCAGCCGTATCGAAGATATGGAGCAAGGAGTGCAGAAAATAGAAATCGAGCTATTGATAGAACGGAGCATCCTATGAAAATGATCTAAAAAGCATTCAATTCGTAATGACGAGGAGAAGTGGTTATTAGATTTTGGCAAAGGCAGGTCCAGCCGTTTTGGAAATACCGAGCAAAATGTGCAAAAAATGGCAGTTTTTTGAGAGAACAGATTTGAATGATTCAAAAAACTTTCTGCTTGTTTTGACAAAATAATTGCTTTTGGAAAAAAAAAATTATTACAATTTTTTTTTCAAAATGTTTTTTTCTCAATTTTTTTTTGGTTATCGAAAATAATTGAGATTTTAAATTAAATTCTGGCTAAAGTTCTGAAGCTCACATTATACTTTAAATAGATAAGTTTAACTTTATAATTCAGTTTATACTATTAGGCAATGTTACAGTATTTATAATAATCTGTATGAAAACATTTAATATTTAAACATTATACGCACACAGAATAAAATATCATATATGTCATAATGTACTATTTGAAATAGTAAAAGTTATAGATCAATCTAACAAAAAAATGACTATATATACATGCATTTCTCCAATATTGTACAGATAACATCATTTATTCATTTCTACAAAAGTCTCTATTTGTTCACTTGATTTATTGTACAAGATACCGAATTTTATTCACAAAATCAAATACTTCATCTCAAAAATATCTTTATACCAAATAATATTCATGCGATAAAGCATATAACAGTAAACATACTGAAATCCGAGTGGTAATTTCTATAAGAATCAAATCGAGATAGACATAAATACATTTTAGGTACATTTATAACAATTCTGATGGAGCTCAGTTGACAAATGAAATTGGACTCAATTTCTATTCATGACAATGTAAAAAGTCATTCAAAGAACCGATATGTCTCAATTCAAACATGGGTCCCAACAATAAGATGCCCAGGGCATATTTATATTCTTATATAAATCGACTTTATGTTTATATAGAACACGTCGTGGGAAGACAAATCATGGTATATATCAGCATAATCAGGCATAAAGTGTAAGATATACGATAAAGACATTCGTTTAAATCAAGACTAGAAGGCACCAGTAAGGCAAGCTGCTGCCCGGAAGAATTATTTTGAGCCAATGTACCAGGATTGTTATGTAATTTGATAATTTATATCTGATCATGACGTCTGCAACGCGTTTCGTGTGGTAAGACTTTTGGTATAAATATGATATAATAACTGTGGGTAGTTAAATATTGGTTGAATGTCTTGCAGAAACAAAGGTGCAATCAGTGAATAAAATCCTATGATAAATAGCCACAATATATTTTCATCATTTAATGCCACTAAGACATAATACCACAAGATTTTTTGAAAGCTAGTATATTGTATCTTAAATTTTCAAATCTATAACCAATTTATTTATTTTGCTTTATAGTTTATTTATTTAATATATTCTGTTTCATTTTATTGTACGTCATATTTAAAAAATTCTAATTTTTATCTCATGCACAATTTAATTTAATTTATCAAATTTGAGAAGCTTACTTCTGGGTAACCTTTTAAACATTTTATTCAATAAATTAAAATGTTCAAAACTACTGAATGCCTTTTTTGGAAAAGACAGATTGTAATTTTAGTAAGAAAGATAAAAGAAAACTCACAATCGAGTACTCAAAGTAACACATAGTTCATTTCAACGTGAAATCAATTTACTAATAATACATATTTAATAATAAACAATTGTATTTTTAGGGTATATTATAATTGCTGATCTTTCGTAGTTTTATTATAGCATTTTTTTTAATTATTTAAAACTTTTTTTTATTTTTAATGTGAATTACCTGTCTTCTATTAGGCACATTTTAATCTTAATTGTTTTGGATATTAAAAGTTTACCCTGCGTTGGACCTTATACTATTGAAAAATGTTTCAAGAGTTATAAGTCATTATTTTAAAGAAATTTAACAATAATAATCTTAAATCAGAGTATAATCTAAGATAATAAGTTAACATAGTTAATTTCAGAAGTTTAGTCCTTCTAAGTCTAAAAGAATGATGTCTTTAATTTTACAGCTAATTCGTTAAGATTGTTAATGATTTTCGATTCTTTTCTTGATATTTTCAAAAAAATTTCTGATTTATTTTTTCATAATATTCAAATGATGTATGTTTTTATATATGATTCTACTAGAAAAGTAATAGATCAGCTTTGTTGTGTACAACAACTTTGTATAATCTAAATATTGCCGTTATTTTTAACTTTATAATCAATTGGAGAGGTTACATTGGAATAGAACGAGTTATCACTTTTCATGTATGTTAAATATTCAGTAAAGGACAAGTTATGCCTATGAAATTTTATTTTTATAATTTTTCTATAAACTAAGACAACTATGAAAAAGCACTTTAATGCTCGCAGAGAAATAAGGAAAATTTTCAAAATAAATAAGAAGCATTATTACAAATTTTTATTTAAGGCTGTAGAACCCAAATATAATCTCAAGTAAACACTCTTAAAAAATATATAGATTAAGAAATTAAAGATATTAAAGAAAAATGATAACTCTGATCGTTTGCTGAAATTAAAAAAAATCAAAATATTATTGATTCATATTCCATTTGATTTTGGAAATATCAGATTATAGAACATGAATAACAACGGTCTGTTGAAATCTCATCCAAAATCATATTATTTTATTATGCTGCATTACAGATTCTATCAATTGTACTTTCTTCTAACATTTTAGTGCTTTTTTATTTCAATAAACTAGTCAATAATTTTTTCTTGATAAAATTAGTTTAGTTTTATGATCATGTTTACATAGATTTTTTTCTCACTCGTTATGCAAAACAACTTTAGTCAGATATGTCATCTATATGGAATATTCATAAATGCGTACTTCTAATATGATAGGATTACAAAGCTTAAGATATTGAGTTTCTTATTACTTACTTCGAATATTAACAGCAAAGTGAGAAATTTAAAATATCTGGAAATCGCCTCATTTTTGCGAGACATTTCTGCCTATTTCTGATATAAAAATTATATTTAAAATTAACATTGTCACTTCTCAAGAACTAAAATTCAGACTACTTTAGAAGAGATAAATCGATCAAAATCTACAATCACGGACATAAGTTAAGCCGGAATTATATGAAACTTAATAATATTTTTTTAGACATTTAGATATTATTTCATGTAGTCAATTTATTAAAAAATATTTTTTTCTAATATTATAAAATTAATTCATGCTTCTGATTATATATACATTTAAATATTGTAAAATAAATTAATTTGTTGCGTTCATGCATGTACATTTAAAGTTGATGGTAAGACTAGGAAAGGATAATATATGTTTTATATTAAATATGTTTATACAAACTGAATTAACTACATATGTATACATAATTAAGTTATTATATATAATTTATGTGACACGATATGAATACATCTTATATCTTAATACGATATCGATATTTTTATGCGGAGACACATTAAATAGATATCGAAGTCGCGCAATGGTTCTATTAGCATAATTAGAATTTTTATAGCAAAGAACACCAATTAAATTTATATTAAATGTTTATTACTTCACCTTCGACGCCTTATTTGTAGACTCCGGTTTTTATTCTAATTAATTGATGGTAAGCTAATGGAAACAGACTATAAAATTACGCGCATCAGATCTAGTTAACAACTATTATGCGGAGAAGATAACTAAAATGTTAATCTTGAAAGGGGAAATCGGGAAAAATGGTAATGGATCGATATTTATTCTACATCTACATCTTTGTCATAATTTGAATAATAGGTATATTCTAGTGTAAAAACAGGACTCAGCTACAGACTACTTCAAAAACACATACAGTATCTAAAAATGGTTTACATTGTGAAGACTCAAAATAAATAGCCAAAAATTTAATTACATCACCTTCTCGTTTAAGAGAAATAACTAATGGCATCACTTTTTACTTGAAAATATAGATTGCAATATATTTCCAAGTGAAAATAGTCCTTACCAGATATTGCTAACCAATGAAATTATCATCAAAATTACAGAAGTTGTAATTATAAATTTATCACACAGGGATGAGAGGGCGCACGGATCAACCGATTTAAATGGTTCAAAAAAAAAAAATTCGATTCCTATTGATAGGGAGATGTGCTGATTAGTTTTTTGCAATTGCAGGTCAAACCGTAACGGAAATCCGGAGCAAAGAGTGCAAAAAATAGAAATCGAGAGATCGTAGCATCCGATTTGAATGATCCATTCAATTCGTAATGAATTAAATGAAACATTCAATTCGTAATGACGAGGAGAAGTGGTGATTAGTTGGCAAAGGCAAGGTGTGCGACGTTGGCAACAGCAGGTCGAGCGGTTTCGGAGATACAGAGCTAAATGTGCAAAAAATTGCAGTTTTTGAGAGAACTAAGCGTCCGATTTGAATGATTCAAAGAACTTTTGAGCCAAAAATCTAATCACATCACCTTCTCGTTTAAGAGAAATAACTAATGGCATCACTTTTTACTTGAAAATATAGATTGCAATGTGTTTCCAAGTGAAAATAGTCTTTACCCGATATTGCTGACCAATGAAATTATCATCAAAATTACAGAAGTTGTAATTATGATTTTATCACACAGGGATGAGACAATCCTTCAAGTTGTCATCTATATAGTCATGTCAATAAAATAAATTAACACGACATCTCATAGGACTTGTAAGTTCTTTTAAAGAAGTATATGAAGGAAATAACTGCCCACCAATTTAGATCTATGTAGAGCAAATTCCACAAGAAACTATGCCAAATATTTATAGACCGATTCTGCCGCAGAATTTTATAGCAAGGCTATGTTATGTAGAAATTTCCATACTAAGTATCAACAAAATCAGTTTTTCTCAGGTTGTCAGATAGAAAACCTAACCTAGAAAACGCAAAAATGTCAAAAAACCATCTTAGATAACAGGGTATTTCAGCTTCATTACATAGAAGTGACGTTGCAATTTATGTGTAAAACGCCTAAATGTACACCAAATACATGACATTTTGATAGTATTCAGTATGATTCAGTAGCATAATGTATGGATTGGAGATGGAGCGTAACATGGCCTTGCCATAACATTGGTTTGTTGTGCGGTAGAATCGGCCTATTAGACTTTTTATCTGCATTTAGACAAAAAACAAGGTAATTCAAAAGTACAAACTAAGTAAAAATGCAGTTTTTCAAAACAAATTGATAAAGCTATATCGACTTTTAGGACCAAGATCCAATTTATCATCCTACAATAAAGTAAACATTCTAAAACCTACATATGCATATGGTATTCAGCTTTGGGGTTGCGCTCATAAAACTTACTATCAATAAAATATATAGATTTTTAAATAAATTTTTGAAAATTTGTTATAGCAAAATCTTAATATGTCACAAACTGGGTCCTACATCAGGGCACTCTGATCACTATAATTTTTCTTTTATTCACCACATTATTGACAAATGTCCAGTTAAAGAACATGTTGCAGATTTACAATTGTCAGTCGTAATAGGGACATTGTATATGAGAATGACATGTTGGAAAAACAATTTAATAGTTGTTTTTCCATTCGTTATAAATTATTTTAATAATAATTTATTGATAATAATATAAACTTGAATATTTTTATATAAAGATTACTATACATGTAAAAATTCTATGGTTGCGACCAGACAGAGAGAAAAACTGATTTCCCATTTCAATCAATTGGCCCAAAACATTTGGACTGTTAATTTTCTAAAAAAGCCAAAAGAATAGATCTGCTAAAACTCGTAAAGAAGCTTAATTTCGTATCTGTTTTTTATCTTTTATTGTATTAAAAACTGATTTTTACTTCTGCTTAGTCATATTTCTCATTCAGAGTAGAAGTAATGTTAACCAGTAACTTCTAATCATTGTCTTTATTTAATATATATTATTCGATTTTAATTCTTTTAATATTTTTTGTTAGATGTTCACCAAGGGCAATTCTAAATTATGTGATAAAATGTGTAAAAGAATAAAAAAAAGTTCTAATAGACAAGGATTGCAAAAATTTTGGATCCTATCTCATACACGAATAAAAGTGTCAAGCAATAACTGAGTGACCAAACTCATGTTTTAATTAAGCCATTGATTTTTGTCAAGCAGTAAATTTATATTGAAAAATGTTAGAATGTCATTTAAAATAACTTAGAGTTTATCTTCCTTGCAAATAGTGATTGTCAATAAATGCTGAGGTAGTAAAATGCATGAATTGCAATTGAGACAAGCCAAAGAATTTTTAAAATTTTGGCAATGGTTTTAGAGTTAGTAAAAATATTTAGTCTATAGAAAAACATAGCAGCTAATTTTTTTCGTAATACACACTAAGTGGCAATCAGAACAGTTACATTCTATAAGCCATAGGGCTATAATTTTGATCTCCATTTAAGAGGATCATATATGGCGTGGTAGAAGATCTCCAATGAGAACTTTAAGTTGCGGTTTGAGAAGCAATTCATCAACTATATTCAACGTTTCAATAAGAACTAACTTTCAATAGAAACTAACTTTTTCTCCAATTAGGGTACCAAATATATGTAAGTATTTTAGCTCAACTATTAGTTCTGTCTCTGGTGTCCCCTACATATTTGCGGTTATCAGCACCATGAATTATAATATTTGATCAAAATTGATTAGGTAAATGTAAACACCGTAAGTTAAGTGCAGAGTTTCTGTTTAATTGACTCATTCCAGGAGTGCGCTCCATGAGGGAACCAGTTCTATGTAAGAAACACGCGGAGCCATTGATAAAAGTGGATATTCAAATCACAATCGATTTAAATACAAATATCGACAAACTTTGAGGATAATTTCCTGCAGGATCATATTTTTTAACTTCTCTTAGAATTTGTTATAGTAATGTGCCAAAAATCGAAAATAAATAATTTTGCATATATTCACGTTCAAGGGGTTTCTGAACATTTTGCCATACCTCAGAAAAAATCAATGTGTTTGTATGTGTATGTATGTGTGGATACAAATTTTTTGTCCACGTTTTTGAGTCACAGATCAACCGATTTGAATGGTTCAAAAAAACAGTCGGTTTCTATTGATAAAGAGATGTGCTGATTAGTTTCTGTCAAAGGCAGTTCAGCCGTTTCGAAAATACGGAGCAAGGAGTACAGATAATAGAAATCAAGTTTTTGCAAGAAAGAACGGAGCATTCGATTTGAATGATCCAAAGAACGTTCAATTCATATTGATGGAGAGCATTGGTGACTAGTTTCTCGCAAAGGCAAGTCCAGCCATTTCGGAGAAACAGAGCTAAATTTGTGAAAAATGGCAGTTTTTAAGAGAACTAAGCATCTGATTTGAATGATTCAAAAAACTTTCTGCTTGTGTTGACGAAACAATTGCCATTTGAAAAAAATATCTCAAAATATTTTTTTTCCAATTTTTTTTTTTTTGTTATTCGAAAATATTTCACATTTCAATTTTAATTCTGGCTACAGTTCTAAAGCTCTCTTTTATATTTTGAATAAATAATTTTAACTTTGCAATTCAGTTTATATAATTCCTATAAATAAATATTAGAATATGTTACAGTATTTATAATAATCTATTGGAAAATATTTAATATTCCTCGAACATTTCGTTACGTTACGGGAAGTTCCAGCAATTTTCTTTAAGGTACGATGCCATACACCACTGGTTTATATATTATTAGTAAGATTTATATATTATCAGTAATTAGATGTGAAAAATAGACAACGTAATATGTCATTTTAGATAACATATATCTATCTCAAGCTTTATACTTTTATAGTCTAAGTAATTTTATAGTATAAGTCTCTTATAATACTATTAATGTTGCAATGAACAAAATATCAATATTAATTGATACAAAATTCAACAAAATTTATTAAAAACTGCCTCCCACTAATTGCAAATCATTTTCCATATAATGCAAATCAATGTAAATTACATAAAAACTTAAGCATATACAAAAGTGACGGTGACTGTGAGGACTGATAGGCCGATTCTTCCGTAAAATAGATCAATGTTTTGGCTAAGCTATGTTACTTTTTAGTTTTCATACAAAAATGGAACTAAATACTATAAAATTGCCATGTACTTTCTGTGCGAACAGGCGTTTTACACTTAAAATGCAACTTCACTCATATGGTATCAAGCCACATCTCAAAGAATCAGTTATGATAACATCTTATTTTTGACATTTGTGTGTTTTCTAGGTCAGGTTTACTATCTAAAACGCCTGACTACACAGCAACCACATAGCATTTTGTCAGTTTTTTAGTACTACTTTATATGAAAACTGCTACATATCATAGGCCCTTGAGATTGTCTATTGATAAATTTCATTTTGATTGTGCATTTTGCGATGATTCAAAATAGATTATAAATAATATACAATATATTATCTAATTTTTTACATTTTATTATTTTTGAACAGCAATCATAACTATAAGCTATAAGCTGTTGTGCTAATTTGACTTAATACTAAGCTATTTGATAGATGGCAACCCAATCAGTTGTCACATCTCTGTATGATATATTATTATTACAATTTCTGTAATAGGGTAAGTATTTTTATCGATGCAGCAATACCGGGTGAGGGCCATTTTCACTTTGAAACATATTGCTATTTATATTCCTAAGTAAAAATCGTAGTGACTGCTGCCTGACAGTCTGTTGGAAGTGGGTATCGAACCCGGGACCTCTGAAACAAGTCCCGTAGCTCTTAATCGCTTAACTCCGGGCGAGCCCTTACATAATCATCAAAAATAAACAAATGTATAAATAATAATTATGTAATTTAAAAAAATAATATAAGATACATTGATGACTCATCAAATTTTACCACAGTTCAATGATAGGAAGATGGTAATATTTACATAAACTGCTCCTATAGGTTGCAAAATCCTACACATATTAATTAATTAATAATCTAAAACGTAATTAATAATTTATAAAGACCTTTACAGTATAGAATGCCCTTAATAAATATCTCCACGTAGAGATTAATAACTTTCATAGGAAAACAAACAGAGTCGTGTTGTGCAAATACTGATGGAGTAATTGATGAGAAAATATTAAACCGACAGATGGTGTTTAAATATTGATGAAGAATCTTTATTGAATGCTTCTAGTGATGCCATTGCATTTTTGTTGGGTAGTAATATATCAAAACTGAGTTGAGATTGACATAGTATAATTACAGATTTATTGGTATTTATGTTGTAAGTTATATTAACATGAAAATTGCTGAAAATATGTGCAGTTTACTGTTTTATCATTGAAATGTGGATAGAAAAATAATAATTACTTCTTAATGAACTTTGCAAAGATAAAGTAAATATTTCTGACGGGTAATCTAATAATTTAATTTTCATTCTTAATTATCACCAAAAATTTAAAGATTGCTTTTTAAAGAAAAGAAAGTATTTATATCAAAATTGCTGAAGTGTCTTTAATAAAACTTCCCGTAGGGTAAATTATAGTAAGGGCAAAAAAAAAAAATTTGTTTTCGCATATCTTCATGTTTTGTAAGTTTCTGAACATTTTGCCTTATTAAAAATTAGTGTGTATATGTACATAGATAATTTTTTTCATCTACAATTTCGGACGCACTGACCAACCGACTTCAAAATGTTTCCAAGTGAAAATAGATCTTAACCTGGCATGGTTGCAATATCACAATTAGAACAACGACCATGGGGTTTGTCGTCTATTAACGTTTAGTATAGATAATGAAAAAAAGAACTATAACTCAGATAGAGTAAGGACAATCAATGGATTGCTTACAATCAACAATATCGTCTTATAAATAAGCAGTGTTCAGTATAGCTTATAGAACATATTATAGTTCGGATTGTTACAACAAAAACAAAAAAAACATTCGATTCACATTGATACAGAGACCAGCTGATTAGTTTTTGGCAAAGACAGATGCATCCGTTTCGGAGATACAGAGCAAAAAGTGCTGAAATGAGAATTCGGTTATTGCGAGAACCAGACATCCAATTAGATTGATTTAAAAGACAGTCAATTCCTACTGTTGTGGAGACGTGCTAATTAGTTTTAAGAAAAGGCAGGTCCAGGCCTTTTGGTAAAAAAGTAAAAAAAATGGTAATTTCCATTTTTTTCACTTTTTTACCAAACATGCAAGAGGATTAGCAGATATAACTTGTAGACAGATGGACTGGTAGGCAGCTCGAAACAGGTAATCTGGTAAAAAATTAGAAAAACAGACATTAAGGCAGGTAGACTGATAACCTGGTAAACAGATAAGCTGAAAAACAATTAAACGAGTAGGCACATATACAGATTGACAGGTACACAGGTAAACAGGTGGATACGTATTTATTATTTTTGAATAATTCAAAATAGCTTTAACACTTTGAACTAAAATGATTTTATAATCGTAATTGAAATACCTAATAATGTTCAAATGCTTCTACTTTAAATGGTGCTTCCACATTGACATGAAAAAAGTAAATGCAAGCAACCAATATCTTTCGAACGGTTTTTGAATTTGCAAAATCGATTTAGAATTGCCGGCTAAAACGTGGATGAACATTTTTTCACTTTTCTGCTTTTTATAAAGAAACGGCTTGGCTGATCGTCGCGCAAAATTGATAAACGCTAGTCCTAATCGAGATACATCGAATGGCTTTTAAATTTTTGAAATCGGTCCAGCCGTATTTGATAAAACGTCCATTTACGGCAAAAATTCAGTTCACACACACACACATACTTTTTCCAAATTTGGTCTCATTCGATTCAGAATGGTTAAAAACGTCGAAAAAACAGAAAATTAGCGAATCGATTTTTTTGATGAAAATATAAACTTTTCCTTCGGCAGGTTAAAAATAAACGCAAGTCGTTTTTCAATTAAAAATCTTTGCATCTTGATAAAATTAACCAATCATTGAAAATAATATTGGCAATAATAGTCATTAAAATAAATTTTCCCAATCCATTATTATGAATCAAAATCATTTTGCTTTGCTAAACGTAATTTATAAGTCTTTCATCTCTCGCAATTAGCGGTCAGTCGACAATTGTGAGAAACGAATTAATCAAAGAACGCATTGAGAATATTATATATCGTGTTTTATAGTTTGCGTGCAGTAACTCAATATGAACTTGTATATATAAATCTCTATCTGGATAAGTTTATAGGAATTTGATTTACCTCCAACCTCTCTATCGCAACTTCTCTGCCCAACGGCGTAAATAATACTGGTTTCATTAAAGCATAATACAAACGTTGTTTACTGTTAATCAGTTCTTTTAAATGTGGACTCTCAGCCTCGGAGTATATCTGCATGCAGATAATAATACAAGTACAGAGCTAGATCTGGCTGGACAAAAAGTGTTGAATTAAGATCTTACAACACTCATCATGATGTAATCGGTTTCCCTACGATTAAGCCATATAGATTTCTATACAAATCTGTGAAACTCAGCAAGATCTTGTAAACATGGATTGTACAAATTACTAATATTGTTTTACCAAGAACTCATGTTTGATTTTTAACTTTTATGCACTAGTTGTTAACTTACAAAATTTTCTTAGGGTGAAAAATAAAAAACAGTTTTGAAAATGGGCGTCGCAGATGAACATATGCAAGCTTGTTAATTTTACCAAACGAAGAATATATAAAATGTTTTGGTAGACTAAATTCAAGAGTTATCGATTATGATTCCATTTTGCAAGTTGATTATACAGATTATATAGATAGACCAGGTGACCCGATATACATTATCCTGTTCCCTATACCTTATAATATCACATTTAATGTTCTGCCTTTGTGATTCATTTATGATTTTAACATGAGATATATGGAGCAAATTTGCTCCAAGTTAGATTATAGTATACCATAATTTTGGCAATACATAAATAAAATAATATATAATTATTATAGATCGATGTCTAATAAGTCATCGTTCCATATCCAATTTCAAACATAAATTTTTGATACAATGAAACTTTTAAATAATTTTTTGAATGAGTAATATTTTTTTTGCATTCTGAAATAATTTAGTAAAGTAAGGCAAAATATGACATGCATAAGTTAAAAAAAATTTGTCAAACTAAATTATATAATTTCATCTATCAAACATGTACTATATCTTCTATTATAATTTCTTGCATAGATATTAATAAGATAGATATATTGATCTTGATATTGTAAATGCAGAAGGTACTGGATTTTGTTGATGTTTTAAAATAGATTTGTTATAGAAAATACTGAAGTAAACCTATCATCTAAAACATATTTTTTTAAATTTAAATAAAATTTATTAAATTTTTAAGTCATAAAGCTGGCATATATTTTATAATTTTTCTTGAAAAAATGCCCATCATAAAATAAAGAACAATGCAAGGTAAGGAGGCACAGTAAAAGTAATTTGCAAATTAACAATCATATGTGCTACTACTACATTTTTCCAAGAACCAATTTTTTAAAATCACATGAAACCAAAATTGTGAAAAATTTGAGCCAAAATTTGACCATTTCACATTTTTGCAAAAATGGCTGCACAAAATTAAACCGTGCTTGTTGGTTTTTTGTGCAAATCAGCTGAACTATTTTTTCACACTTAGCTGATAAGTGCAACAAATGTAGTTTACACTTTTACAAAAAATCCTAAAGCTATTTTAGAAGTAAAAAACTGTTTTTGGCAAAGATTGGCTGGGGCAATTCTTCGCAATTTTTTAAAAATATTTTATTACTGATAGGGTTGATTTTCTAAACGAACATAATATAATTTAGTGAAGTTTGAAATAATAATCAGCATGTAAGTTGCTTAATTGCACATATCAGGAAGTTTGCGCACCTTGCCTTGAGGCAAGAGTGCCACTTACACCTAGTTACATTTTTGGTTCAAAACTATAAGTATCTTACCATTTTTACATAATTTTTTTTTTTTTTAAAAAGTTAATATTGGAGAACTTAATAGATATATTACCTACTATTTTTTTAGAAAAACGAAACGGTCAGTAATATTATATAAAATTTATAGTGGTTGCTTGAAAATTAAATTCTAGTAAATTTAAAATTTTCAATTACACATATTTAGTGAAATAAATTCTTAGATAATACTTATGGCTTTTAATAGTATGCTCTTCTTCTCACTCTGAATATATTTTTTTTTATATCACGTAAAAAATTTAAACTAGAATTAGAATAAGAATTTGTGCTACGCTTTTCCTCAAAACCATATCATTTTTTTTCTATTTTTTATCTAAATCCATCTCTGTGTTGATTTGTTCCGAGTTCGATCTTCGTTGTTAAAAGGATCGATATCGGCTATATTTCTGACTGCGTTATTTCCATTCGATGTAGATGTAATTAAGTGTATATTTGGATCCCACAACAAGTACTCAAACAACAAGATCAAGAAAGCAAGCATTGTACAAGCCATCGGGTTCTTTAATACCGGATATTCATGTAACTACGAGAATAAGTTAGGTACATCGATAAGTATTGATCTCTCGTCGATATAGTCATTTGTGAATTAAATAGATAGATTTTGCAAGCATTGATAGAAGGATTCACTGTGGATTAGTGGCTCGAGCTTATGAGATCTTAATCAGGAGTACCAATCTCGATATCTGATATCATTAATTTTGATTTGATTTTTCTCTATTTCAATATCTCTCTCCATAAAATAAATATAGATCATACTTTTTTTTTCTTTTTCAATTTGACTTCTTTATTCTTCTCATCTTACTCTCCTTTTAATCTTACTATTCGATTTTCTAACTTCTAATTTTATTCAACTCTTTTCCTTTTTTATTTCTTCATTCTTCTTATTTTATCTTCGCTTCGATATCATCGATTTTGATTAGATTTTTCTTATGACTCAATATTTTTCATCATGTATATCTTTCTCTCTCTGTATTTATATATAGATCCTACTTATTATACATTTTTTTCTTGTTCAGCTGTCTTCTTCATTCCCTCTCTTCTAATCTTACTTTTTTATCTTCTAACTTCTAATTCTATTCAACTTTCTTCATTCTTTTATTTCTTCATTCTTCTTTTCCATCTTCACGCGTTCCTTCACGTGTTCATTATTTATTTGGAGTATATAAGTTTTAGAATCTTAAATTTGAAAAATAAAAATTCGAATCATTTTCAATTTTCAATTTTTTGCCTTCAACAAGAACTAATTGTCTCTTTACAAGCAAAATGTTTTTAAAATCATTCGAATCGGATGCTTTGCTCTCTCACAAACTGTAACTTATTACACTTTTAGCTCTTTATTATCTCTGAAACGGCTGGGCCTGTCTTTGCCAAATACTATACACCACTTCGCCTCATCATCACGATTTGAACGTTTTTTGAATCACTCAAATCAGATGCTCTGTTCTCGGAAAAACTTTAGTTTTCTGCATTTTCTCCCTATCAATAGGAATCAAACGTTTTTTCAATCATTCAAATCGGTTGAGCAGTATGTTGATTCTCTTAAACGTCTACTTAAAATTGTATTCACACATACACGCACACATCTATTTTTTTTGAGGTATGCCAAAATGTTCAGAAACATCTGAAACGTGAAAATATGCAAAAAATACTTTCGATTTTTGGACGATTACAATAACTTACCCTATTGAAAGTTAAAAATTGTTGGTAGTATTTTTATCTTCCCGTAGAGTAAGTTATTGTAATCGTCCAAAAATCGAAATTGAAATTTTTTACATTTCTTCACGTTTTGATGGTTTCTGAACATTTTGGCATACCTCAGAAAAAATGGATTTGTGTCTGTGTGTGTGTATGTATGTATGGATATAATTTTTCGTCTACGTTTTCGGGCGCGATCAACCGATTTGAATGGTTCAAAAAACATTTGATTCCTGATTAGTTTTTGGCAACGGCAAATCCAGCCGTTTCGGAGATACGGAGCAAAAAATGCAGAAAATAGAAATCGAGTTTTTGAGAGAGCGGAGAATCGGAATGGAATGATCCAAAAAACATTCAATTCGTAATGACGGGGAAAAGTGGTGATTAGTTTTGGCAAAAGCAGGTCCTAGCTCTTTCGGAGATACAGAGCTAAATGTGCAAAAAATGGCAGTTTTTAAGAGAACTAAGCGTCCGATTTGAATGATTCAAAGAACTTTTTAACAAAATAATTGCTTTTGGAAAAAAATGTTGTTTCATTTTTTTTGTCAAAAGAATTTTTTTGTATATCGAAAATAGTTCAGATTTTAATTGTAATTCTGACTTAAGTTCTAATATACTTTAAACAAATATTTTCAACTTTGCAATTCAGTTTATATAATTCTATAACTATTAGACAATATTACGATATTTATAATAAACTATTTGAAAATATTTAATATTCCCCGAACATTTTGTTACGGTACGGAAAGTTCCTGCAATTTGCCTTAAGGCACGATGCTATACACACCACTAGTTAATTCTGAAATCAGGAAACTTTAACGCTGGTAGAACAGAGGTAAGTTTAAAGTTTAAATTTTAAACAAATGCAACAGGCAGTAGGGGGCGTCCAATAATCATGTGAGGTTCTTAGGGAGAGGGGGTTTGACAAAAAATCACGCGAAATATCACGTGGGAGAGGTAGGGGTATAGTAAAATATCACGTGTATTATTTTTACCTGAATTTATTGAAAAAACCGAAACATTTTCAAATTGATTCTAGCAACTAAAAATACACGTGATGCTTAGTGCGAGGTAGAATATCACCACGTATCACCAAGGCGGAGGGAAGGTCTAAATATGAATAAAAAATATGACATGGGTAATGGACGCCCCCTAGGTTGTTTAAGTGAAATAATAAAATTTTACTATAAAAAATAGTCAATTTATAGAAATAAATACCAATATCTTTGATGTCGGTAGCTTTACATAAAAATTATTCCTGCTTTCTTAGAAGCTTTACAATTCTCACCGATCATGAAATACTCGTTAACCAGAGAATAGATCTGCAGGCAAAAGCGACACGGTCATGTATATATATATATACAACTATATTCATGTATCATATTTATTGTGCGACGGATGATAAAAGCTTCAGAAACTATCCTCGTACATTGCATTGCGGTAAATGCGACCACAATAATAAAATTCAATATTATTTAATATAATAAGTGAAATGTTCATACTTTCATACCATGTCTGCTAGTCCGGCACGTATGCGGAATCAATTTTATTCAGACATCATGAACTGGAGCATAAATTTCGTAAAGTACCGCGCCGGCAGTTGTAACATTGCCTATTTAGATAACACGGTTGGAATAAATGAATTAGGATTAACATATCTTTATTCAATATTTAGATGTTGAATAGACTGGAGAGTGCATTCTTGCATGAATCATTTGTCGTTTGTGATTATTAAAGAGATGTGTAAAATGTTACAGAACAGAACAGTCTCTCCCGATCTCATGTTCATGATCAATGATACAAATGGATCATTGAAATAGACGTAAATTATGTTATATAATTGAAATAAAAAATATTTTAGAGCATATATAAGAAACTAAAAATGTCAGAACTCAACATGTAGCTGAGCTTCTTTGTGATTTAAAATATCAATTGTTAATTCTATGGGATTTCAATCAACAGTTCTAGATTTCAACCCCCCCCTTGGACAGCCTTTCCATTTCCATTTGGATAGATTAAGGTCTCAAGCAACCTAAATCTATCTTTCACCTGGAAATATATGTAGAAATATGTTTCTAAGAAAAAACTTTTGGTGGAATATTCCAGTTATTAAGGCGAGCGTTTTCTAATAAAGTTATGTATTAAAATTTAAGCTATGTCGCCAATTCTACGATAAAATATTAGAAATGTTATAGCAACGGTTTTAATGTTACGGTCCAATCTTGTATGAATTGGTAGTAAAAACAGACAAAATGCTGAAATGACATATATTTTGCAGCAATGCTCCGAAAGGCTAAAATTACTTAAAATTGTTTTTTATGTCTACAATTTCTAAGTAAAACTGTGATATCAGCTGGCCGTAACTAACCTTATGCTTATTGTTGTAAGATCAGGCTTTTGCAAAAAAGGATTGGTTGTCGGATTTCGTCTTCAATGGGGTCCATCTGTTCGGAGTTTTTGGATGGATGTAAAAAGATTACATTTTGTGGTCTAAAATGATCAATTATTGATTTATAATATTGATACGCAAGTACAGACAGACGGGTGAACAGGTAGACAAGCAGATAAGTAGAGATATAGAGATAATGATAGATATATAGACATGTAGACAAGATGGCAGTTAGAAATGTAGATAGACAGGTGAACGGGTGGATAGTAAGGCAAGTAGACTACTTAGACCTCAAGTTGGTTCAACAGGTAAAAAATTAAACTAGTAGACTGGCAGATCATATACAAATAATATATTAATTGATTAAATAATTTATTACACATATCGGGAAGTTCATGCAATTGCCTTAGGGCAAAATGCTAACTTACACCTAGTTTACAATGTAATTGTTACATAGTTTGGCATACATATTCTGTAGTATTCACCAAAATACTAATATATTAACACAAACAAGTGGTGCTTGGCAACTTTCTTAAGGCTAATTGCTGCTAATTCCCGTACTGAAACGTACGGGATACCCGTATTTTTTGATATCCAAAACCACTAGACTGTCTTTCCAAAATTAAACTTTATCACTAACTTTATTCTTTATTATATCAATACAAATGATATGCTTTTGAATCATTCATATCGATCTCTATCTAAATTGCTAATTTTTGTTACTTTTTACCCCGTATTTTCGAAATGACTGGATTGCCATTGCCAAAAACTAATCAGCACGTCGTCTCCCCATCAATACAAATCGAATGCTTTTTGAATATTTCAAATCGAATGATTCGGGCTCTCGATATCGTTGATAAAAGTTGTATCCAAAAATACACAATTACATACACACAACACACAAATAACTCAGTTTTTAAGAGAACGGAGCGTCCTTTTTTAATAATTCAAACAACATTTTACTTGTATTGACAAGATGAACAACTGATTAAATTTTTGGGAAGGCAGGTCCAGCGGTTATGGACTCTTAATAAAAATAAGTTAAAAAAATGTCATTTGGCGGTCAAAAATGTTTATTGGACATATGTACATCAAATTATCAGATATTTTATAGAGATTTTAATAATGTGTACACATTTTGTGTATTTTTTTGGGTTCCGTACCAAGATTTTTAATTACGGTACGGGAAGTTCCAGCAATTTGCCTTAAGGCACGATGCAATGCACCCCACTAATTTCTTGTAAGGTATGCCAAAATCTTGAAGATGTCCTGAATCGTAAAGATATGCAAAAAAAAATATTTTAGATTTTTTGCGATTACTATAACTTACCCTTCGGAAAGTTAATAAATGAAATATCAGATATGCATCTTAATTGCATATAAATACAATTAAACGCTATATTCTAATTAAACAGAATTATCTAAATCCTAATAGAGATCCAAGGCCAGTAAAAATCAGCATCAAATGCATTTAACACTCAATACACATAATCCGATTAAAGGAATGCAGGGTTACATTTGCATACACAAAAGCAATTTGAACAAATATAAATATTGATATTTGTTTTAATAGGGCATTGTTGTGTCTGTTAATGCTACATTGTCACATTCTTTGATTTAGCTGTTCTGATATTCCATTTGATATCAGGAGCTCGCAAATGGGATTATAAAACAAATTTAAATACAATCTTCAATTCTTTCAGCGCTTGCATTACAGTTAGCGGTTATGCATGAGGAATTGCTTCTTTATCAAGTTCAGATAACAAACAATGCATGCAAAGAATCTATATTAAGTTCTTATCCACATATTTGGTTACTTAATCTTAAAGGAAATTACTTTTTAAATACGGTCAACTTTACATACGAAGACAAACAGGAGCTTTAAATGAAGGTGCGGTAAACAGAGTGGATCATCCTAAATATACCAGAAGGCTACTAAATCTATAGTTTGCTATTTTTGAGATGTTTTTATATTAATAGTCAACCCTGGCTTCTCGTGAAACGACCTAAAAATCACAGCAGACTTTTTCCTGTCATTTAACGATATATATAAATATTATGTTTATTCCAGTTTAGAATAATTATTTTTTAAATCTATCATATATCCTCACTCTATCTCAGTTTGACCAGATTTAATAATCAACTATTTTTGAGATATTTCTATATTATCTCCAATTTGTAAGCATACCATTGATCTTATATAAATGGAATAAAAACCTCAAACTTCATAGTCAACCCTGGTTTTTCGTAAAACTTGAAACAACCGTAGAATCAAAGCAGACTTTTTTCCTGACATTTAACGACAGATATAAATATTATGTTTATTCCAGTTTCGCATCATTCAAAAAACATTTTACGTGTATTGACAAAATGAAGTATTGACTAAAAGCTTGGGAAGTCAGGTACAGCGGTTTTGGCGATACGAAGGAAAAAGTAAAACAAAATAATATTTGGCGAATAAAAAATTTCGTTAGACATATTCTAATTAAATTATCAGTTTTTTTTTTTTTTTGGGTTCCATACCAGGATTTTTAATTTCAAACCGTATAAGTGAAATACGATTCAAACAAATTTCAAAACTTTCAGATTTTCAAAATTGTACAAAGTTATATAGTTTAAATATAAATTTATTTATTTAAATTTACAATTCACGATTTTCCGATGTTTCAAGACATTCTGAACAATTTTTGCCAAACTTGCTAAAATTATGTGTGTGTGAATAGATATTTTACCATAAATCGAAGTTTCCTCAAAAACTTCTAAACCGATTTCAACAATTTAAAAACCACTCGATGTATCTCGATGAGAACTGTCGTTTCTCAGTTTTGTGCGACGATCGGCCGAGCAGTTTTTTTGTAATTCGCAAATAATGCGAAACTGTTCGTCCACGTTTAGCTCACAATACTGAATCGATTTTAAAAAATCAAAAACAGTTCGAAAGATAAGATTAGTTTACTGTTAATTTATATTATTTAAATTAAACTAAATAAAATTGTCACTTTTATGAAATTGAAGATAGAATTTTTTTTAATTTGAAAATTTGCTTTATTTGACCTAAATACATGCATTGATTTTTACATAAAGATGCAAATTTCATAAAATCGACAATTTTATTTAAATTAATTTGAATAATATAAATTAACAGTAAACCAATCTTATCTTTCGATTTGACGATAGATACATGGCTTTATAGAACATAATGAAAAATTACGGCATTGCGGTAAGTAGTTAAATTTTAAAAAATCAAGTGTAAAAAATTAAATTAGTCAAAATTTGTGAAAAAAGTCACTGTTGTGATGTGATAAATAATGAAATCAAAACAATTAAAAATGGTTTTCGAATTAGCAAAAAAGTTAATAAATAGTCTATAAAGCTTCTCTAAGTTTGTAAAAAAATTACCATTCATTCAAATCATTTAATAATATTTAGAACTATGTGCATGATTAAAGTTAGCGTGACAATATTTTCTGAAGCTAATGTTTAATATTTCATAAAATAATTTATTAAGTTTAAAAAATATATATACTTCGACGGTTTTCATTAACATTAAAATGGCGATTAAAGTTCATGCACTCAACCTAAAGTCCTATAAAGTTCCTATATAGTTCATGCACTAAAGTCTTACAAAAAATCGATGAATTATATAAATCAATTTTGGAACAATAAGTTACAAATTTAGGACATATAAGCACACCTGTCTGTGCAATATTATTAATATAAATACAGATTTTTTTAATGTGTTTGAGAAAATTCAATTGGAAATTGCCATGTTTTAGATCTCATTGAAAGCCTAAACCTTATTTTCGAATTGAACAGTTGGAAATTCTATCTATCTGAATTCCAATTTCCGTTAATTAAGTCAATTATCAGACATTTCGGGAAGTTTATGCAACTTGCCTTAACTTTCAATTAGTTTATGAACTGGTTGAGCTAAAAGCATCTTCATATAAATTCAATTTATATAAATCGTAAGGTAACCTATGCTGATAATTGAATTCAACTCAATTCAAAAATAATTAATTTTATTGTTTCATAACATTATGGTTCACTTATGAGTATACTATCCTGTGTTATTTTTCTCTTATACACATTTTATAATATGATATAGATATTTAAATATATAGTACTGTGCTCAAAATAACAGTGTCAAAAAAAAGAAAAGGTCGCAACTTTGATTTGTGCTGATATATATAATTTGTATAAATAATGTATAATTTATAATAGTAGCTAACTACAACTTCAAAAATCGCGCGTTTAAAAATGCGGTGCATTTAGTGACACCTGTCCATGATATATTGCACTACAACCTTTGGCAGCCAAATCGCCTTCATTTTCGTCGCAATCTTCGACCTGTGCGCATCTCAGGTTGTCCGCTCTGTCTGCGCTCTGTCAACGAGGCTAATAATCAGATGCGCCTCGTGGGGAATAATCTTCATGAATCGGGCTAATGTGGTACTTCTTCAACATGAATTGTTATCATAACTTTAGTCTTAACTAGCTGTAAGTGGAATTCTGTCTTAAGGCAATTAGGGCATCGTGCCTTAAGGCAAATTGCTGGAACTTCCCGTACCAAAAATTATTATTTTTTTTTTAAAACGATTAACATTTTTGAAAAAAAATTACTTTGAAAAAATAAGATTTTTGAGAAACTATAAATTGGACAAAAATTAGTTTTATTTTGAAAAAAAAAATTTTTTTTTTAAAATTTTTTTTTTAAAAAAATTTGTTTTTTTTGAAAAAATTTTTTTTTTCTTTATTTTGACATATTGTGGAAGATCTGAACTTTTTTTTCAAAGCAATCGTACTGCTTTAACTACATAGGGACAAAATATAAAGCGCGTAAGCGCCGCGTCGCTGTCTAACGCATAAGCATTGGTACGGAACCGATAGGAATGTTAACAAAATGTATACTTATTGTTAAAATCTCTATAAAATGTCTGATAATTTGATGTGCATATGTCTAATGATCATTTTTGACCGCCAAATGGCTCATTTTTTTACTTTTTCCTCTATATCTCCGAAACCGCTAGACCTACCTTCATGAAAGTTGTATCGATTCTTCATCTTGTCAATACAAATAAAATGTTTTTTGAATTATTAAAATCGGACGCTCCGTTCTCTTAAAAACTGAGTTACCGTTTTCGGAACTTTTTGCCCCGTATCTTCGGAACGGCTTGACCTGCCTTTGCCAAAAACTAATCAGCACGTCTCCTTATCAATACGGATCGAATGTTTTTTGAATTATTCAAATCGGTTGATCCGTGTTCCCGAAATCGTCGACGAAAATTTGTATCCGCACATACATACACACACATACATACATACATACATACACACACACATACACACACACACACACACACACACATACATCCATTTTTTCTAAGGTATGCCAAAATGTTCAGAAACCTCTGAAACGTAAAGATATATAAAAATTTTCATTTTCGATTTTTTTGCGATTACTATAACTTGCCCTACGGGAAGTTAATAATAGTCATATAATATTTTTTGAATTTCTTCTATTTTTAACTAGCCGAAGGAGAAGGTTATGTTTTCATAAAAAAATCCGATTTGCTAGTATTATGATTTCTCGATGTTTCAAGACATTCTGAATCGAATAAGACCAAATTTGGATAAAGTATGTGTGTATGTGTGTGTTAGTTAGCTACTACTAATATTTCTTCTGAAACTGTATTTTGCCAAGTTACAGCCGATTATTAATGTATTACACATTAGTTACAAATTCATTTTACAGTTCATCGATCTAATCTCAACTTATGAATTTTTGTTTTTGTCATTTCATTAACTTCCCGTAGGGTAAGTTATAATAATGGGCCAATAATCGGAAATGAAAATTTTCGCATATCTTTACGTTTTAGGGGTTTCTCAACATTTTGGCATACCTCAGAAAAAATGGATGTGTGTGTGGGGGGGGTGTGTGCAGACAATTTTTCGTCGACGATTTCGGGCTTACAGATTAAGAATGGTTCAAAAAACATTCAATTCCTATTAATGAGTCGACGTGGTGATTAGTTTTTGATAAAGACGGGTCCAGCGGTTTCGGAGATATGGATCAGGAAGAGCTAAAAATGACAGTTTTTAAGAGAAGGGATCAACCGATTTGAATAAACCAGAAACACTCGATTGGTAATAATGGGTAAAAGTAGTGATTAGATTTTGGCAAAGACAGGTCTAGCCGTTTTGGAGATACAAATGTGCAAAAAATGGCACATTTAGTTCTGGAAAAAATGGCAGTTTGGGAGATCCAAGCATATCCGATTCGAATAATTTAAAAAACTTTCTGCTTATGTTGAAACGATTGCTTTTGAGGAAAGAAATTTTTATTTCATTTTTTTTTTCAAAAAAAAAATCCTTGATTATCAAAAAATTATTCGGATTTTAATTATAATTCTAGCTGAAGTTCTAAACATCAGTTATATACTCCAAATAAATAATTTTAACTTTGCAATCCAGTTTCTATTATACTTAGAAATATTAAACAATATTCTTTATTTTAAATCCAATTGATTAAGTTTTGTTTATTTACTTTTCATGAAATAAAAATAATGAAAAATACATTATTCATAATAATCTATTTTTTTCATACATGGCTTTGTTGATTGTAAAATACAAAATTCTAACAATTCGTACTCGATTTTCTCAACTTTCAGTCTTTTATTCATTTTCGTACTATATTTTCTTCATTCATGTTTCAAAGTAAAGCATAATATATTTATCTTGCTCAGCATATAAATTGTTTCCTTTATTTTGACTACGCCTTGTATTTAAGCTCTGATATTTTGCATTTGTTTTACACTTTTCAGTCATTATTACAATAACTTTATTATTCCGACAATATTGTTGAATTTACAATACTATATTGAAAGTTGAATTACAATAACTATATTATTCCGACAATATTGTTGAATTCCTAACTGTTATTTGTAAAGTTCAACTATGTTTAATTGCAAAGAAGACATATAATTTTAAAATGGACAGCTACTATAATTGTTTTATCTTGCGGATTAACTTGCAAGCTTTTCGTATCTTACTTTGTTGCTATAAAAACTTAGATATACATAGAATTGATTTTTTTTTTTACATGATATACTCTAATTATACTATGACCAGTTTTTCATTGCAGGTGCGTTTACCACTGTCGAGGTGTAATATGGAACTGATACAAAAGATTACGTTTCAAGGAGATTGTTTTTTTAAATATATTGTTATTTCGATATTTTAGTTCGTATGTTTTGAATTTTAATTTTGTTCGGATTTTAATTGCTTAGTTTCAGTGCAGTGTTTGTGATGTGATCAACATAAAATATGATATTTCTTATTGTGTTTGTAAATAATATTATTGTGCAAAATATTTTCACAACCGCCAGTCTTCATTTTTCGAATGAGATATGCAGAGGTTGGGGTTCTTCATAAAATATTAAGGTAGATAATCTTTTATTTTCAAGTCACAAGTTTTGGATTATCAATATGGCTTAATTTGATGTTTTTTATATTATAGGCAACAAGTTGGTAATCTGTTTTTTTTTTTCAGAAAAATAGGTGCTTCTTCGTATAAGGTGAGTGATTTAAAATTTCTAACCATGTTTAAATAAAATAATTAAGAGCTCTATTGAAATTTGCGAAATTTGAATTAGTCGAATATTATTTCAAACTAGTTGAAAGTGCATTTAGCCTGAAGGCAAGTTGCATGGACTTCCAGAGATGTGTAAAAATTGACTTAATCAATCGAACTTGAAATTTAGATAAATAAAGTTATAATATTATAAATATTTCATTAAGGTACTGGAAGTTCTAGCAATTTGCCTTGAGGCATAATGCCATACACCACTAGATTGTTTGAAAATTAGCGTATTTATTTAAATTATGATGTTGTATTTATTTATAATATTGTTCAATAACTAATAAGTTCTAATATTTCGCAAAAATATAACTGGCCCACAGATCAATTGTTCTCAATGATAATTGATTCTACTTAAATTCTGCTATAATTGTCCATGCGATATTATTATTTGGTCTTTAATATTCTATGAAATAATAATTCAAATATGCAAATTCTTACGATACATAATCTCTAGTAATGCATAATATTTCAAATTGTTATCTGATACCATCGCCTCCTGCAGAAAATCTGCATAAGATATTAATATTCAAGAAGTAAGTAGTGTCCATCATCGGGTGTCAATCAGTTTCCTTAATAGAGTCTAGGTATTGAATATTATGAGGCAAACAGATAAGAAATTGAATGTCTATCATAAAGAAAATAGTCTCGCTAACTATATAGTAGATTTAAACATTCATTAGTTATTTATCACTTATTTTAACTCTGTATCTTTACAGAACAATCAGTAAACATAACTTTGAATGAAGTACCGAGAAAGAGCATTATTGTCGATTCTAAAATTATCGGATATGTGTTTAAAAGATTAAAAGATACAAATTATACTATAAATTAAATATAGATATTAGCTATGTGCTTATTTGGACCGTACACTTATATATTGATGAATGAAAACTAGACAGGCTTATCATCTGTGTGTATCATTACTGTTGTTTATGATATTTTTATTTAAAAGTACTAAAATTAAAAATAATATTTATGGATTTAGATTTGATGTTAGAATTCGTAAACTCGCGTTATATTTGTGCTGCCTGTAGAATAATTTTTATCTATTTAAATTTTGCTATTAAAGTTCAGATTAGGGGGCGCCATTAATCACGTGATCGATTTTTTAGGGATTTTTGAACCTTACACCCTATTGGTGATACGTCGTGATATTCAAAATTACCTCCTATCCTCGAAAAAACGTAAAAAATTTCGAATGAATTATTGGATTTACGAAAATTTTTATTTTTATACATGTTTTTTTTTTTGAAAATGTTTGATTTTTTTTTAAATCAGATACATGTTTTGTGATTTTTTTCCTCCCCCTAAAAGCCTTACATTATTAATAAACGCCCCCATTGAGCTTGTTGGTGACATAGTTAAAGCTATGTTCTTATGACAAGAAGATTTTTAGTTAAATTTATGTCTCCAACAACCTGATATCAAGCAGTAGTAATGATGTCAGTTGTCACTTAAAAAATAGATTTACTGACAAAAATATTCAGAAGCAAATAAACATAATGACAAATTGACGATCGTATAGAATAGAACACTCCTAGCTCTGATTGCTGTTCTAGAAAAAGGATCGTCAATGTTTTGTAAACTAACATCATAAACATTGGAGAATTAACGATGATTGTCCATAATCAAAAACATTTATCGCAAAATATTTTTTGATATATTTGGCCTTTTTTAGTTTATTCATTTCACAGTTTGTGGGGCCAATTCTCTAGTAAAATAGACCATAACATAGCGTTTTTATAGCAACACTATAATGCTGTAGGAATTTTCCAGGTAAATTTACGACTGTCTCATTAATATTTTTAATCATTTTGCAAATGTGGATTAGTAAAATTAATTTGAGCTAGTAGTACATCTAAAGTTAGTTTGAGCTTGTAGTCATCATCCATATCCAAAAAAAATATTTCTATCATAATAAAAAAAGAGTGCGCGTAAGGTTCACACGCGATTGAAGTAAAACTTATTTACTATTGTGCATGACAGAGTAAAATATTATTCTGATTAAGGAATTTTTCATTAAATCATGATTTGTACTACGATGTAACTTTAAAATGTTTATTTATCTATGCCGATTTTCTTGTTGATATCGGTACGACATACAACGACAGATCTCTATTCGCATTCGCGACGACTAATCACAATCAACCCGTATAGAAATGAGAAATCATCGAGAGCGAATGACGAATCATTGGCACTCGACTCTTATCTGCCGTAAGGCACTTCCGTTGCATTTGTACGGATTTACACTCTAGTCGCGCCAAAAGAAGTTTTACTTCAAAAATTTTACTTAAAAAAATCTTTGACTGTAATAAAGTTCAGACTTATCAAGAGTCTTTTCCTCCAATGTTTTTCTACAAACATTAAGGATAATAAAATCAATAAATTTATTCTTGACCAACGAGTATGTTGCCGAAGTCGATGAAAAATGAAAGAAACATTGACATGATCGTGCCTGCAAACATATTTACGAACACCATTTAGTTTTACTGGAAGCACGGAATTCCAGATCTCTTCGGATCTTCACTCTCGATATAAATCTATAGCATCCGATATCATTATTAGACAGAGTCGAAATTGTTAAAAAAATGTTATAGTCCTAAATTTTTATAATTATTGTAATTTACACCCCATTTCACTAGATTAGATTTGTTAAAGATTGATTTACTATAATAATTTAAAGTGGAAATTTGTTGAAAAATAATAATGATATGACTAAATTATACTTGGATTAAATTTGGGATGAAGAAAAACTATACAAAATAATTTTATAGTTTTTTGGTTTTCTTCTTTTATATGTCTAAATAATTTATTTTATGTATTTTAATAATTTATTTGGTACATATTGTTTTGATAACTTCCCGTAGGGTAAGTTTTCTAATTTTTTTTTTTTGTTATTTCCAAAAAACATTCTTTTTGAATTGGATATTCGGATTTTAATTTTAAAGTTCTAAATCTCACTAATATACTTTGAATGAATAATTTTAACGTTTTTATTTAGTTTATATGACTTTTATAAATATTAGACAATGTCCTCTATTTTAAATTTGTTTGATTTGAGTTTTGTTTATTTAATTTTCTGTAAACGTTACAGTATTTATAATAATCTATTTGAAAACATTTAATATTCCTCGAATATTTCATTATTAATTGTTTATTGTTTATTTTTATGGTTAGAGATATTCATTAGAAGTTTTTTTAAGGAATCTTACATTCCTTTCAACGGTCCTGTGTATATAATGTGTGTATGGCGGTATAGGTGAAATAAATCGGTCCCAAATCAAGTCGAAAGATCTCTAATAAACACCTGAACGTCATCAAACGGGTAAACACCGAAAGCAATTTAATTTGGGTAACGACCCCAGCGCATGGACAACGTCCGTGATTGCCTTACCAATTTTATCCAGGGGTTGAGAACATTTATAACTTTATATACTGGTCATGTCATTTTTAGGTTTTTATTTGTTTGCTCTAATGTGCCAATTCCGTCACACAACAGACCAATGTTATGGCAAGGATATGTTTTGAAAAACTTTCAAAACTTTTTGAAAAACCATACAAAATTATGAAAAAACATGTGGTTTTCAGATAGGTTGTCAGATAGAAAACCGAACCTAGAAACCGCGAAAATGTCAAAAACTCGATCTTATAGATAAGAGAGTTTTTCTGACTCAGTTTCATAACATACGAGAGACGTTGCAGTTTATGTGTAAAACGCATGATTGCAGAGCAAATACATAACATTTTGGCAATATTAGAGTTTATTTGTTTATTTATTAAATTCCCGTAGGGTAAGTTATTGTAATGGACCGAAAATCGAAATTGAAAATTTTTACATTTCTCGACGTTTTGAAGGTTTTTGAACATTTTGGCATAACTCAGAAAAAATGGATGTGTGTGTGTGTTTATGTATGTGTGGATACAATTTTTCGTCCACGTTTTCGGGCGCACGGATCAACCGATTTGAATGGTTCAAAAAATATTTGATTCCTATTGATAGGGAGATGTGTTGATTAGTTTTTGGCAAAGGCAGGTCCAGCAGTTACGGAGATAAAGAGCAAAGAGTGCAGAAAATAGATATCGATTTTTTTAGAGAACGGAGCATCCCATTTGAATGATCTAAGAAACATTTAATTAGTAATAATCGGGAGAAGTGGTTATTAGTTTTTGGCAAAGGCAGGCCTAGCCATTTCGGAGATACATAGCTAAATGTGCAATAAATGGCAGTTTTTGAGAGTACTAGGTGTCCGATTTAAATGATTCAAAAAACTTTCTGCTTTTTTTAACAGAATAATTGATTTTGGAAAAAAAAATGTTTCAACATTTTTTTTTCAATTTTTTTTTTCAATTTTTTTTGTTTATCGAAAATAATTCAGATTTTAATCGTAATTCTGACTAAAGTTCTAATGTACTTTAAACAATAATGTTTAACTTTGCAATTCAGTTTATATAATTCTTATAAATATTATACAATGTTACATTATTTATAATAATCTATTTGAAAACATTTAATATTCCTCGAACATTTCGTTACGGTACGGGAAGTTCCAGCAATTTGCCTTGAGGCACGATTCCATACACACCACTAGTTTATTTATTTATTATACGCCAATCGTCTAAATATCGAGTTAGAGCGTAACATGGCCTCGCCATAACATTGGTCTGTTGTACGGCAGAATTGAACCACAAGTTTCTCAACAAAAAAATTATCAAGTATTTCACCATTTTACAATTAAATTGCGAGTGCTTAAATATATATTTTTTTGAGTAATGTGCCAATGGTATTAAGAGTAAATGGGACATTTCATTTAGTGTTTGATCGTCAACAAAAAATTGTTTCGAAAGTTTAATTCGCATATTTTGAAAAAGGTTTATTTTTGCTTGACTAAAAATGCGTCAAATTAATTCGAAACGTTTGTAACTGTAACACTATTCATTAAAGTTCACCACTCTTGGCTCAAAAAATATATTGATTTCATATTTATTTATTTCTTCCAGAGATGTGTAAATAGGTTTTTCTCCACTGGCCCTGTCTTTTATTTTAATCAAAGATGTAAAATTATTGTTATTGTGTTAAGCAATGTCAATACATTATGAATTTATGTGTTTTCTGGCCGACCATAAATGCCTTTGATGATTGGATAGTGTATGTTTTCGAAACATTTGATTGGATTAAATTTTTCTAAGATGTTCATCGAAAATTAGTTCGTTTCGCCCACGACTGTCGTTTGGTAGGTGTCAGCAACAAATTCGATGTATGTTCTTTATATAGATTTATGCCACACAAAAAACATACAAATGAGGGTACTACAAAGTCGGAAGGTGATAAAAAATTTAATTAAACAATAAATATAAAAGTTCATTGGGTATATTTTGACTAGAATGTCTTAATTGAATTTTATGTCTGACAAGTGATGTTCATGTTAAGGTTGTTTATTAAACTATTTTTTTTTTTAAATAAATTTACATATCTTTAATAATGCCGTATACTACGGCTATTGCAAAATTAGAATATGGACAACGGAAACTTGAATTTTATATGCAATTTTTTATATAATTTCAAACACATTACGAAAAGAAATGTATTAACTTCCCTAAAAAGAAGTTTATATTTTTATCAAAGAATCCGATTTGCTAATTTTATGTTTTCTTGATGTTTCAAATCATTCTGAATCTAATTTGGAAAAAGTATATGTATGTGTGTGTGAATACATTTTTTTACCTTAAATCCATGATTTCTTATAAACGGCTAGACCTATTTCAAAAATTTAAAAGCCATTCGATGTGTCTCGATGTGGACTCATTTGTCATTTCCGGACGACGATCAGCCGAGCCGTTTCTCCATAAATAGCAGTAAAATGAAAAAATTATTGTCCACGTTTTAGCTTAGCTCGTGGTTAGTGAATCGAATTCAAAAATTCAAATATTGTTAGAAAGATATTGGTTGAAAATGAACCTTATTAGTATTTGGTAAAGATTCGCTGGCACGATTTCTTGTAATTAACTGTTTTAAAAAACGATAATTTTTATTTTTTTTGCGATAGAAATCATGGTCATACCAAAATATAACGGTCCTACGACAAGTCAAATAATTTTAAAAATTCGTCAAAGTTTGCAAAAATTAGTGACGTTTTTTTCGCGTTCGTCGAAATTAAAATTTTCATCGACATTTTCTCGAAAATCGACGATCGGACAAACCGTTTCTTTGTAATTTGCAAAAAAGTGAACTTTTTGTTCATGTCTTAGCTCAGAATACTGAATCAATTTTAAAAAATCCATAGATATTGGTTGGGAATGATACTGATTAATTTTAGGTGAAAATCTACCGAGCCATTTTCTTGAAATTAATTTTTTCTTATAATTAGTAATTCTATCAATATCCTATGTAATTTTGAAATAATAAAATTGCACCACTGTGAAAGGGTGTCATCGCTCGGGGGAAAGTGGCGGAATCTAAATTATTTTCACTTTTGAACTTAAGGGTAAGATGATTTTAATTCCAAAATTTCATGCAAATTAGAGCACAGTAAAAAAATTCCGGCCCAAAACGCTTCATTGACTGATGAATTACTAGGAATTGAAAGGTTGGCCGAGCCGTTTTCTTAAAAATAATTGTAAGAAAACTTTTTTTATATTACTTTTTTTCACGATACCCTACAGCAAGTAATTTAATTGTAAAATTCATCAAAGTTTGAAAAAATATCATAGTAAAAACTCATGTGATAAGTCAAACATGGCAAACAATGGCAAACATTGTCAATTCATTAAAATGTGGAATAAACAGTTGAAAATTTTATCTAAATATCTAAATCCCAATTGCGATTGATTAAGTCAATTATTACATCTATCGGTCAATTTTTTCAACTTGCCGGAAAAATAACACTTTAGCCTAGTTCTGTAATAGAATATAAAACCATTTTTTCGATATTTGTGAAATTATCAGAAATATAACGACATAACTCATATGATATTACGCTTTTATATTTTAATATAAGGTTTAGATCCGATACTACTAAATACTAAAATAATATAATTATGCCAATTTTTTTTTTGTTTATTTATTCGTTATAGACAATTATAAATAGAAATTTCTATGAGCCTAGGAGATCCATTAAATATGTCATTTAGTAGAGATTTCCCTGTAGATAATCTGTATTAGTAGAAAAAACAGTGCTTAACATAAGTTAATATGTCTTTTGGCCAATTTTTTGCCCTTCTGGTTGGAGCATGTTTTTTTTTTATTTGCATTGCTGGATTTGGATATTGGTCAACTTTCATATAGCCAAAATTGAATCAACTTCTCCGGCGACAACATTGCCGTTGATATCAGCGCATTACAACTTAATTGTACTTTGATCGGACCAGCGGGCTTTCGGGTTTCGGTTCAAAGGTCAAAAAAGAACTTAAAATGCGCGCCGTGAGGTCCTATTCCAAAAATACGCCAGACCGAAAGAGATTTATTACTTCAGCAAAACTATCTTCATTCGTTTTTTTTATTTGGATTTTATTAAGATATAAAGATCACGAGTCTTCGGGTTTAGATTTATTTTATGGATTCGATGTGTTAGTTTAATGTCAATTCAGTATTTATGTTTTGTAGAGGAATGTGGGTAAAACATTTATGCAACATTGTAAATTGACTTTTTCGTGATTTGATTACAATAGTTCATATATTTTATTTTTATGATAGCTTTTATTATAGTAAAAATATATAACTTTTAATATAAAAAAAAAGAATTACATACATTAAGACAATTTTGATAAAAAATTATCAAATTTTTAATAAATTTGAATTTTATAATCAAATCTTACTGGTACAAGAATAATGCCGAAGGATTATAAAATAAATTATTAGTACGTTTATTGATCAGAAATTATATTTATATTATTCGTAGTTTCTGTAAATCTTTGAAGTTATTAAAATGGAAAATATTTTTTAGGCAAGAACGATATTACAGCTGTTCAAAGATGTGATATTATATCGAAAAAGTAAGAAAAATACAAACAGTCAATTAATGTATGTTAATTTTAATTACATGAAGTTCTTTAAACACCATTACCTGATGAGTGAAGTTGCGAAAACAATATTTGTTTAGGCGTTGTTTATCATAACTGCTAATTAAAATTATTTGTTACTACATAAAAATTTAATAAATTTTGAACAATTTATGATTTAATAAACTGGTTGTTTCATAAAAACCTTCTGCTCTGATATGTAAGAGGTAGCGCATGGCATCGTGCCTTATGGCAAATTACTGGCACTTCCCTTACCGTATTGAAACATTCGAGAAATTTTGAATGTTTTCAAGTAGAATAATTATACATACTGCAACTTTAAAGTAAATACATTACTAGTGTTTTATAGATAAAATAAAAATAGATTATAAATTGGACGACGACGTTTATATATGTTCGCATGAAAAGTAACTTAACGAAACATAATCAAGCGGAGTTGCAATAAAATACTTTATCTCAAAATTCTTAAAATTACGTAAACTGAATTGCAAAGTTAAAATTATTCATTTTATGTATATGTGTGAGCTTTCGAATTTTAGCCAGAATTACAATCTGAATCCGAATCACTTATGATACCTAAATATAACAATTAATTATTTTTTTGAAGTACAACTTCTTTAGGCGCGACTAGGGTGTAAATCCGTACAAATGCGACGGAAATGCGTTACGGCTGAACTGTGCGTCATTCGCTTTATTTCTATACGGTTCGATTGTGATTAGTTATTGTCGTGTATATGAATAGATATTTGTCGTTGTATGCGTTCCGATATCAACAAGGAAATCGGCATAGATAAATAAACAGTTTAAAGTTACATCGTAGTACAAATTATGATTTAATAAAAAATACCTGAAACAGAAGAATATTTTACCCTGTTTCTTGTAAATATTGATTAATAAGGTTAATGATTATTAAGTTTATTGATCAGAAATTATTTTTATATTAATCGTAGTTCCTATAAATCTTTGAAGTTATTAAGATGCAAAATATTTTTTAGGCAAAACAGATATTACAGCTGTTTAAAGAATGATATTATATCGCCAGCAAAAAAGTAAAAAAAATACAAGCAGTCAATGAATGTATGTTAATTTTAATTATATGAAGTTCATCAAACACAATTACATGATGAGTGAAGTTGCGAAAACAATATTTGTTTAGGCGTTGTTTAAAACAATCCACTGTGTGAACGAATATTATAGAATTTATTAATTAGCAATTACTTTATTTCTCTAATAAAAGTTCATTTCTAAATGCTAATTACAAAGACAAACCGATAATGTCATATTTGAAGTATGACTTTAATTACATTATTGTTTTTAAATATTATACATATTTTTAATGCTATTATAAATATATAATTTATAATTTATCATTATATAAATGTGTATAATGATTGACTAATATGTGCATCACGAGTGTTACCATATTACTAATAAACATTATTCAAAATTGTTATATGATTGAACCTTACACGCACTCTTTTTTTCAAATTTTGAATGTTTGCCTTCTTCAAAAACTTATCGATTTTCTCGAATCGGGTACTTTTGTTTTTTTACAAACTGATATTTTTAGCAGTTCTTGCTCTGTATCTCTCACACTCGTGGACTTGTGGAAGGAATCAATAGGAATAGAATGTTTTTCGAATCATTCGAATCGGATGCCCCGGTCTCGCAGAAACCGAACTTCCATTTTCTGCACATCTGCTTTCCGTATCACTGAAACGGCTGGACCTGTCATTGCCAACAATTTGAATAAGTATTTAAATACATAATTTGTCAAAATCTTTTATCCAATTCAGCCCTGTGCAGGGTCCACCTGTACCTGCAGCCTTATCTCAATAAAGATGTTGAAGTCGATAAAATGACTAAGCAACATGTAGATACATGGGCCCATTTCTTTCATGCGCCTATAAATTTGTTTAAGGACTGATTTAGGTAAAATTGTCGGAATGCACGCGCATCTAACCCGCATGTCAGCAATGAAACATCAAATAAATAACGATAAATATCTGTATCATTAGATTATCGAACATCACTGACAAGCACGATGTGACTCTTTCTGAAAATGATGAAAATTTCCGGCCTATAATAAGATGTCGAGAAAATTAGGGGACTGAAATAGTACAAAACTAATCGAAAACTTTTCTAAGAAAACTTACATGTTTTTCCTAAATCTCTTGTATTTAATGAGTCATCTGATAGTCTTTTTTATCAATCTTATATTTTTTTATTCTATTATTATCATTTAAGATATGGTGATCAGAAAAATAGAGAAGGTAAAGATAAAAATTTAGCTCAACTTCAAAAGGTTCCATTATTAATCAGCCTAATAATAATATTCTAAATTATTCTAAAACATGTTCGTGGACAGTAACACTTTTAGCAAGAAAAAAAAATGGCAGTCATTATATTAACTTTCTAAAGAAAAAATTCATATTTCTGTCAAAAAATCCGATTTGCTAATTTTATGAGACAAAATTTGAAAGAAAAGTGTGAGTATATATGTATAAATGTTTTTTCTCAAAAACTGCTGAACTGATTTCAGAAATTTAAAATCCATTTGATGTATCTCGTATGAGGACTAGCGTTTATCAATTTTACTCAACGATTTATCCAAGCCGTTTCTTTGTAAATAGCAGAAATTGAAAAAAAAATGTCCACGTTTTAGCCCGTAATTCTGAATCGATTTTGACAATTCAAAAACCGTTCGAAAAATATTGGTTGGGAATCGTGTTGATTAGTTTTTGGTAAAGATCGGCCGAAATGTTTTCTTGTAATAAAGTGTTAAAAAAAAATTCGACATTTTTTATGAATTTTTTTTGACAGTAGATACCATAGTCTTATAGATCATACTAAAGTATTACGGCGCCACGGCAAGTCTTTGACAAATTTTAAAAATTCGTCAAAGTTTGCAAAAATTAGTTTACATATGTATAACTACAAATTACTCTATTTAAACTCTGAATAGACTTACTCTCCGGAAGTATAGAAAAGATATCAAACTTTTCTGAACAATATTTTCGAATATTGTCTCAACTTCGGGTTCCACATACGGAGCAAAAAAGGTTATTGTACGTACATACTTGAAAATATAATCTATATATACATCTCTAACAATTAAAAATTAAAAGTGCAATTCACTACTTATGGTAAAAAATTCACAACAAATCATACTATTATCATCATTAAAACCTAAATTCCCAAATATTATTATCCGACTTTAACAAACATGAGTGCAATTATTAGTAAATTCATATAATAGTCATTATTATTTTGTCAACAACTGACTTCAACAATTTAAGCAACAATATTATTTATGAAAGTTCTATTAAATGTTTTTCATTATGGAAATAAATATAATACAATAGTAAAAATAGTCTTATTGTAGTCATTTATTTACTCTTTTATATAATTCATTACCAATTAATTAGATTTTTTTTATTAATTTTTGTTAAAACGCCGATCAAACGTGACGAAAAGTCACGTTGATAGAATAATAAAAGAATAAATGAAAGTAATTGTATTGTAATAAAATACAAAGAATTTTCAATTGAAAAAAAAAGTGATTAAAAATGTTTTTGTAATTACACTAATTACTACAGATAAAATTTGCCATGTGTTTTTCAATTTTTGCAAAATACTTTTTTCAAATTTCAATTCTCGAATGTGATTTTGGAGCTTGTAATTATGAAACTTGTGATGCTGCAACTCGTGATGTTGCAACTTGCAATTCTGCAACTTGCGATTCTGCAACACATGATTTCGGAGAATCTGCTGCAATTGCTACTCGAACAAATTTATTACTTGGCTTGAAATTTCCTATAGTTAATTTGGCTTTTTTTGTATCAATAATTTTCTGCCTGCGTAAACCATCCACTCGCCTATAAAACAACAAAATGCAACCCCCAAACCCAGGGACCAACCATGAAATAAAATCTTCAAATGATCCAAAGATATTACCACCAAGAGTTTGTTTTTCATATTAGTTTTACCAATTTTTTTAATCTTGTTTAAATAAAACGTATCGTCTGTAATTTTGTCAACAATTCCAAATTCGAACAACCTCATCATGACGTCATTGATTCTTTCCTTATAAGGAGAGTTTTTTAAAACAGCAAACGATGTTGGATATTTTAAAACATCATCGATTACATGTGTGAATGTTCTGTTTCTATCCAATAATGCAAGAAATGAATTCGCAAATGTAGATTTTAGGACAAATGCATCTTGCTTTTTTTCAAAAACTTGGGTTATACCATTTTTTAGTTTTGAGTATATAAAACGATTTTGGCTTCTTTTGTTTATGCTCCATTCCACATCTTTAATGAGGATGTTTATGGCAATATGTGCATATATTGTCAGATTGGAATCTACTAGTTCTTGCATGTTCTTGATGTCCAAGGATTTTGGTGGAGTCATCAACTTGTTCACCAGTTTTCCTTGGATGAAATTGCTGTACACCACACTGCTCAATGCTAAAGTTAGGAATAATATACGCTCAAGGCGTATTTTTGGCGAATTTTGTGATACCATCAAAGCAATTCCATAAGATGCAAAAATGAGATCCATAAATCGTTTGTTGGTAGTTTCCACAAACTTGGCACGAAAATGCATCAGAACCCACCAAATCAAAACCAGAACTAATATCGTCGGTATGATAGTTAACCAAAACCATCTATCTTTAGAACTCATGTAACTATAATCCTTTACGTATCCAATTTTTGGTGTCAGGACACTTATAGATTTTCTGTGAATTGGATACAAAGCTGTGACATAGTCGGTTTCTTGGCAGACCTTTAATTCTCCTAAATTTGCAGAAATATCTGCATGTTTGTCTATAAGAAGGTAGATACCTGTACACTCGTTGTTTTTATCCCAATTTGCAGGAATTACAAGGATTTGTGTGTAGTTCATGGCTTTTTGTAATGTTTGAGCGATTGTTGGATCAATTCCAGTGAAACCTCGAAAAAAATTAAATCATTATATTATTTCATTGAGATTGAAAATAAAGAATAACATAATCCAGTCGGATTACTAAACCTGGCATTAATAAATGTGGTTTACCCACTGCAATGTCTGAAATTCCAACAACTGAAACGAATTATATCTAAATTGAAATGGTACATTTGGAGACTAGATGTTTCTGATGCATAATATAATTTTATTCAAAAATTTCTATGGGAAAATTCACAGGTTTACATGGTATTCTGGCAAAAACTTTTATATGCTTAGATTTAAATCTTCAATAACCAGCTAAAATTACTTTTTTGATTATAAAACATTAAAATTAGAAGAAAATTGATCCCAAAATCTAATTAGTTAATTGTGGCATTTAGTCTCAGTTAATTTAGATATTAATATATATATATATATATATATATATATATATATATATATATATATACTCACCGAATATATGTTCTGTTTTTTAACAATATCATACGAATATTCATATTCGCGCGCCATATAAACTCTGACAGGATAACCGTTCATATTCAAAATCCTTTCTCATAAACATCCATAATTTTTTTGATATTTAAATTTTGCGTAAAATGAAATTCATACATATATCCACCTTCTGGTATATTTTTAAAAGGATTATAAAATGCAAGAACGAATTTGTTTTCTTTTTTGAAAATTATCAAAACGTTTAAAAGTTGATGTTGTTGCCAGTTTGTTGCAAAAAATTAAATACTTTTTCTTGATTTGCATTTGTTGTAATAAATATTGTGTCGTCGTTTTCTATTTTTGGATATTTTGTACAGGATGTCTTCAGTTTGGTTCAGGGTTTGTGATATTGTTAATGTTAGTCCGGTTGTTGAAGGTGAATTGAAAAATGTTTTAGTTTAGTTATGTATAACTAAAAATTATTCTATGTAAACTCTAAATACTTACTCTATTGAAGTATGAATTTGAAGAGGTGTAAAACTTCTCTCGACAATCATTTTTAATATTGTCTCAACTTCTGGTTCCATGTATGGAGCAAAAATAGTCATTGTTTGTGAATCCTAGAAAATATAATACATATATACATATTTAATAATGAAAAATCAAAGGTGGTTTTTAGTTCAGAAGTTGACATGTTTTTGCAATCCATTACTTACATTAAAAAATTCCAAAACAAATTTACCAGGCATTATACTATTATCATCATTAATACCTAAATTCCCAAATTTTTCATACGAGCATTTAATTTCAATAAACAAAGTACAATTAAAGTAATTCATATTTTTAGACATCATTTTGCCAACAACTGAATTCAACAACCAACAGTATTTTTATGGTAGTTCTGTAAATTGTTTTTTCATTATGCAGAAACTTATTATAATAGTGATGATTTCAGTTCTCTTATTGTAGTCATATAATATTTTATAACTCTCTAATAATTTATTAGTTTTTTTGATAATTTTTATTAAAACGCCGATCAACCGCGACGAAAAGTTATCGATAGAAAAATAAAAGAATAGATGAAAGCAATTGTATTGTAATAAAATACAATAAATTTTCAATTAAAAACAAATGTGATTAAAATAGTTTTTGTAATTACACTAATTACTACAGATAAAATTTGCCATGTTTTTAAATTTTTTCAAAATATTTTTTTTCAAATTGCATTTCTCGAATGTGATTTTGGAGCTTGTAATTACGAAACTTGTGATTGTGCAACTTGTGATTCTTTGCTCCGTGTCTCTAAAACAGCTAGGCCAACTTTTGCAAAAAACTAATCAATGCATCTCTTTATCAATAGGAATCGATTGCTTTTTGAATCATTCAAATCTGTAGTTCCAAAATTGTCGACGAAAAATGTATCCACACATACACATCCACACATACACATTGATTTTGGACAAATATAATAAATTATCCCACAGGTATAAGTTAATTAATAATAGACCAAAATTAGAATGCTATAGTACCTTCAGCATCATGTCCGCGAAAGTGTTAAATTCTGTTATTTTTGTAAAAATTGCACCATGAATAGGAAAAGCATTCATTCAAAGGACAGAAATAGAATTTTCTAAATATACCGGTGATATGTGTTCATTGATTGATATGCAAAGAGCTTAGTTCCGTTCTGATTTTCTTAAGTTATTGCTAATGGATTTCTATAAATAACGTTTCTTAGAGGTGCGTCCACTGCGCCTGCTTATATAATGATAAATTTAATGCAGTTTCATAGATTTTTTATACATTGTTTTTGCACTTCGAAGCGTGCGTATTTCAGTAAAGTACATAATTTAAAGTGATCATTTAAAATGGTAATATTTGATTTACTGTTGAAATATAAGTATGAAATTTATTGAAACTAGTTTTTAGTATACTTTTATTAACGATGTAAGTAGAAATTCGCAAATGTCAACGTTGCGCTTTATGTTGAAAAATAAAATATAGAAACCATTTGGTTTGGTGTTACCGATGAAGAAAAACGTGTATGCAAATTATTAATTGTATATAATCGTTTAATGTAGCCTCTTATTTTGCTCTAAAGCTGCATATTGTTGAAGAACTAAGATTTAAATAGTTTAATTTTAATATAAGTCCAATAAAAATGATCTCATATCTATTTCTTAACTTTCCATAGGGTATGTTATTGTAATCGACCAAGAATCTAAATTTCTATTTTTTGCAGATCTTATCGTTTCGAAGATTTCTGAACATTTAGGTATACCTTAGAAAAAATGGATGTAGTGTTGTATATGTGTGAGCGTGTATGTGAGTTGTGTGGATACAATTTTTCGTCGACGATTTGGGCGTACGGGTCAACCGATGTGAATGACTCAAAAAGCAATCGATTCCTATTTATTGATAGAGAGATGTGCTGATGAGTTTTTGGCAAAGGCAGATCTAGTCATTTCGAGATACTGAGCAAAGAGTGCAGAAATCAGAAATTTGAGAACACTGAGCATCCAATTAAAATGATTCAAAATATCAATTACTTTCAATTCGTAGTGAGGTGGAGCAGTGGTGATTAGTTTTGGTGAAGGCAGGTCCAGTTGTTTCGGAGATACGTAAATAAATGTGCAAAAAATGGCAGTTTTTCAAAAACAAAGCATTTGATTTGAAATGAAAAAATATTTGAATGATTGTTTTTGGGGACAGCATATTTTTAATGAATTTTTTTTATCAAAAGTAATTTGGATTTTAACTTAAATTCTAGCTAAAATTATAAAGCACACTTATATACTTGAAATAAATAATTTTAACTTACAATTCAGTTTTTATGTAACTCTTAGAAATATGAATTAGTTTGTTCATTCTAACTCTCCTTCGTTAAGTTCTATTTATTTAGATTTTCTCTAATTTTATGCTTATATATATATTTGAGTGCTTATAATGTGTTTGAAAAGATTTAATATTTTTCAATATTCTTTCATTACGGCACGGGAAGTTCCAACAATTTATCTGAAGGCACAATGCCATACACCACTATATTCATTCAAAATGTTACAAAAATTGTAATAGCTATTCTAAGTTACATATTTTATGGAAATAATAATAGGCAATTCAAAATAATAGCCTACTGAATTGAGATGCACATATAAACATAGACGTAAAGTTGAATTAGGAACTAGAGAAATGTTATGGCAAGTCGATGTGATGAAAAACTTTTCATACTAAATATTTTCAAAAGCTATATGGTTGGTGTGCAGTCAGGCGCATTTCTCAGTTTGTCAGATAGAAAACCTAACCTAGAAACCGCACAAATATAAAAAAATAATCTCAGATAACAGGGTCTTTCTGACACAGCTTTATAACATACGAGTGACGTTGCAGTTTATGTGTAAAACGCCTGAATGCACAGCAAATACATGACATTTTGACAGTTTCAGTATGATTCAGTAACATAATATGTAAGTAAGTATGTAAGTATGGAAGTTGAAGAGTAACATGGCCTTGCCATAACATTTTTCTGTTATGCGCCAGAATCGGTCCCTTAATGTTATATTGATATTTGAAGGTTAGTTTTGAGCTATTGGCAGTACCAAAAAATAGAATAAGTTTTTTGACAGTTTTGTGACTACCAACACATCGAGAGTACATCAAGAATAAAAATATTTATCAAAATAAGATAGGTGCCCGAGAATATCAATTCTTCAACATACTCTTATTGAAAACTTATAGCTATGCTACTTATAGCTATGTTATTTGAAATAGGCTCATCTATTTATACCATATGAGTACATATGTAGTGAATACATAGTAGAATTAATATTATTTTTAAAACGTTTACAAATCAGAATCAGATATTTTATTATTTGGGATCCTTTGGTATGTTATTCCAGTTGAAACAATATAGAACTCTATTAATATTTCATTTACTCAAGTGAGCACATAAAGTAGCATATAAAACACAATAAGATATTGACGCATTTAAGATAAAGCAAATAGGTTTTCCATCTATTGCGAAAAGCACTTTAGTGCTATAAAACGTTTTTAGCATTATTGCAAAAATATTAAAGCCGTTATTGAAACATTGCGTTAGTACAATATCACGCTCGAATGGAATCGATTTGAATAAATTTGTGTCATGATCGCCTATAATATGGTCTATTATGGGTCAAGAGAACACTTAAAATGGAAAAAATTTGCGTTTGTAATGCCTGTTTGCTTATATTAGGCAATATTGGTAGTGTTTGAACAAGTACTTAAAATAATAAGATAATAAAGTGTTATTAAAACATTTACGTGAACATATAAATTAAATTGTTCCAAATGACACTTTATGGTTAGGAAGGTAAATATGTCAGTTTCATACACTAGAATTTGCAGTATATATATTATATATATATATATATATATATATATAATAATAAAATGTTTCTTGGGCATCCATCCAGTAATTAAAAAAACAGTTTCAAAAACACAAAATTGCACGAAAAAATAAATGAATGTGAAATAAAAATTGATGAACGTTTGAGAATAGAGAAAAATTTAAAAATATTGTAAAATTAAAATAATGATATTTTATTATAAAAAGCTGTTCCAAACGAAACTGTTGTTAGTTTGGAAATTGTATTACGAGTGTCTTTGACAATTTTTTATTTCACATTTATTTATTTTTTCATGCAATTTTGTGTTTTTGTTTTGTTTTTCAAAATTTATTTGTATGCACTGAAGATGGGTCAAATCAAGACCCGAAACGTATGTTCTTAAAATAAAAACATTTTTCATTAAAACTGTTTTTTTAATTACTGGATGAATGCCCAAGAAACAATTTTATTATATTATTTCACCATCTGAAGAAAAACCTCTCGCTTTATATATATATATATATATATATATATATATATATAAAGTATATAAACTAATATATATATATAAAATATAAACTAATTTGGTATAGGTATTAATAAATATTGCATTAATTGGTAGTGATATAATTTTCTATAATAAAAATATTGATTTAATAATAATTCTGTTCATATTAGGCAATATTGGTAGTGTTTGAACAAGTACTTAAAATAATAAGATAATAAAATGTTATTAAAACATTTACGTGAACATAATAATTAAATTGCTCCAAATGACACTTTATGGAGTAGGAAGGTAAATATCGTATGTTAGTTTCATTATTCAAAATAATTCATTTAAATCAAATTATCAATAATTATTATCAGTAATTCTTTCTCCTAAATAATTCTCGAATTTAAATGCTTCTATATTTTTCTTAATAAATATAAGTATTATTTCTTAGCTTTCTCAAAATAAAGGATTTCCAGATTTTCTAAAAATGCTAACATAAGATAAGTCAATTTTTTCCATCAAATCAGAATCAGAACAAAGCTCTTCAGAATATTATAAAATGATCTCATATTCATTTGATAACTTCCCGTAGGGTTTTTTCTTTTGACCATATCATTTGTTTTATTTCATGTATTGGTCTGACACAAAACTTCTCAACATTTGTAGTATATATCTTATAATTAGTTATCTATAATACTTTGATTAGATTTAAAGAATTTAAAAATAATTTGATGCTTATTTTGTTAGAGATTTATTTTTGCAGAGATTTTTTGACACTTTCAGTAAATACTTTATAAAAATATATTCCAAAAATCACTATTCCAAAATAACTCATTTCACAACAATTCATGATTCACAAAAAACACAAGATTAGTTTATGAAGTCAATTCCAATGATCATAATGTTAGTTATATTGGCAAAGTTCCCAATACACTTACAGGTGAATGAAATAAATAAATAAATCTACATTTTCATAATTTTAAAAATCTAGTCAATTCAAAACTATAATTTCTGATCATATCATTAATTTTAAACAAACCTTTGACATGAATCATCTTATAAAAAGAATTCTCTATAAAAAGCGATATTGACCAAATATTGACCTTAGAAAACTTGCAGAATCGTGTTTTATTAATAACATAATATGAATTTTTTTGAGTTTTTAGTAGGTTTTTCCTCATCTCCGAATCAATTAACTTATAAACGTATATTTTACTATAACTAAATTGTCATATTCTTTTTTTTTGTTCAATTACAGTTTTTAATGGTCGTGTTAAATTACATTGTTAAAGAATGATAATTGGCCTAATAATTTTAATATGATATGTGGTAACAACTTAAAAGGTTGTTAAATTATTTTTAGGTAAAATATTTGTCAAGTAAGATATTATATTCGCATGTTTTCTATTTTAATTTTGCAATTTATTTCGGAAAAATAATTTTAATTTTTTTATTGAACTCTAAAAGTGTTTCTTATGAAAGAACAAAACATGAATTTTTGAATAAATTTTTTAGCTTTTATTGATAAGTAAAATTTAGTTTAGCAGAAAACATTTGCGATGAACTTATGGAAAAATCATGACTATGGAATCAATAGTATGATTCTATATACTGCCATATTTTTTAAAAATCTTAACGTTAAACTGCTATTTAAAATTCGTAATCTCTAGCAAAGTATTTCATAATGATAGTAATAAAGTTTTTGTTAGTTAAATTCTTGAATCATAATAAATATGCGCACGGGCGGTGTTGTCATATTATAAGATAATTTGGTACATAATAATTATACAATATTATTATTATAGTCGTGTTAATTGCCATAGACTTTAATGATATGCAATTATTATTATATGTTGCAAAGTTGCCGTGTGCATGTAATGATATTTAACTGCATGTTACAACTAAATGGAATTGACCACTTGCTTTGATTATCGGCAGTCATACATGTAAATTTCGAAAGATTTACTAATTATTCATACCAATCGGAACTAGTTTGTTGCATTTTCGAATATGAACACTTTCTTGATAATATGGAATAAATTTAGATTACTTCCATTACTGTATTGCTCCGAAATATGATTCTTTCTTTGACCGAGTAATAATACAAATATATAACCTTATTACATTTTTGCAGAACTTAATTTTATTTTTCTACTCTAACATTTTTGTTAATTTAATTTTTTAAGACTTCTGTAGTTTTCATTGATAAGAATGAACAGTTACACAAAAATGGTCATAAAAATAGATAAAATAAATAAAATATATTGGAGAAATCTCAATGCGATAGAAAGCCAAAATAAAATTACTATTATTAATAGTAACAGTATTAATATTTTCAAAACCTTCATTTCAAAATATCAAATATGTTTCAACCGACCTAATAATATAATTATTTTGCATTCCTCAGTCTTCTAAAATTCTGAGATGTAATAATATTCATCAACATTAAATGAAAAAATCCTCTACATTAATCTTTTCTGAAACTAACGCAATAATTTTTCTCTCTTGTTATAATAATAAACTCCATATTTCAATGACTTAAAAAGCGTTTTAAAATGAGAGCAATCAACATGTCATTTCCAAAACGGTTCATTAACAGTCGGCTTCGGAGATACTGCAATCTCGAAATGACATCATTTTTTAAGAAAAATGCTAATTGGAATATTCTCAGTGTATAACATTAACAAATTTAACACATATAAATAACACGCATTACGATAATGACCTCTACTAGGGATGAGAATAATTGATAGAGTATCGACATCAGTAGGGAATTCGATTTTTTAACTTCCCGAAGCAGAAGTTTGTTTTCATAAAAAAATCCGATTTGCTAAATTTGTTTTTTGATGATCCAAGGTATTCTGAATCGAATGAGATCAAATTTTGAAAAAGTATGAGTGTGTATGTGAACAAATTTTTTGCCTTATCTCGAGGTTTTCTCAAAACCGGCTGGACCAATTTTAAAAATTTAAAGGCCATTCGATGTATTTCGATGAGGACTATGGTTTTGCCCGAAGATCGGCTGAGCTGTTTCTTCATAAATAGCAGAAAAGCGAAAAAATATTCGTTCACGTTTTAGCTCGCAATTTTAAATCAATTTTAGACATTCAAAAACTGTTAGAAATATATTAATTGGGAATTGACCTGATTAGTTTTTGGTAAAGCTTTGCTGGCACCAGTTCTTGTATTTAACAGTTGATTTTTTTTTACAATATTTATCATGGTCTTCTAGATCATACTAGAAAATTGCGGCCTTACGTCCGTGAGTCGTTTGTCAAATTTGACAAATGTGTGAAAATTAGACATATTATCGATGTTTTCTCAAAAACGCCTGAACCGATTTAAAAAAAAAGAATAAAAAAATTAAGAGCCATTCGATGTATCTCGATAAGGAATATTGTTTCTCAGTTTTGTGCGACCATTGACCGAATCGTTTCTTAGTAATTAAGAGAAAAAGTGAAATATTTTCATGCAACTTTTAGGTAAAATTTCTGACTCGATTTTAAAAATTCAAAAACTATTCAAATGATATTATTTGGGAATCGTTTTGATTATTTTTGGACAAAGCTTGGTCGAGCAGTTTCTTCGTAATTAGCTGTTGAATTTTATTTTCTATGATTTTTTTATGTTGATAGATATCATGGTCCTAAAGAACATACTAAAATTTTACGGCCCTACGGCAAATAGTATAATTTTATAAAATCAAGTTTGAAAAAAAAGAAAATAATTTAAAAACTTGTCGCTTTTGCGATATTATGAGTCAAAATTTTAATATCACAAATTTGAAAGCTATTTTTTTGGGATCAGCAAAGTAATAAGTCTATAAAACTTTTCTAGTTGTGTAAAAAAATGTTACCGTTGATATATTTAGTACAATTTTGTATGAAAACTGCCACGTAACATAGCCTTTCCATAACATTGGTTTATTTTATGAGATGATCAGCCCCTAAATCTTCAGAACATTTTATAGCAAGTGTTTCATGGTCTTCATATTATAATTGGTACTTGTTTATTTTAGTTTGTTTATTAACTTTCCGTAAGATTAAGAGAATTTAATTTTAAACTAAAACATTCATTTCGGATTTTAGGCAGCAGAGCTTGATATTGACATTTCGTAGATGAAGTATATATATAAAAAAACTAAATTTTGAAAAATTTCAAAAAATTTTAGAATGTTTCTAAATTTTCAAAAAAATCTAATATTTTACATAAATTTAAATTTTCAAAAAATTTAAAAAAAAACGTTTTTTTTTAAATTCAAAAAAAATTCAAACTTCTCAAAAATTTTCAAAATTTTGAAAAAAATTCCAAATTATCAAATGAAAAACAAAGTTACATACACAAAGTTGTTTGTAGAATATGCTTGTCGCCTAATTAAAAAAGCAGTTATAAGTTTACAATATGTATGTAATGTATGTATGTATTTATAATAAATCGTTTAAAAACGGTACGGGAAGTTCCAGCAATTTGCGATGCTATGCGCCCAACTAGTTATCTCACTAATTCAACTATTCTTATCATATTGTAATATCGATATTGAAACATCGAAAAATGTCTCTCATCCCTAAGAATATCATTATTACACAAGCGTCGTTTATTGCAGCAAATTAGTTCAGAGCGACTCGACGGTCGTAAGTTACTTTTAATACGCACGAAGACCGTAAAATATAAAGAGATGTCATTTTATAGTCAATACATTTTAACATAGATAATTTTAATTGGTTTCTCAGAGCATAAAGTGGATTAAATGATCATGATTCGCCGACAAAAGATAGGTGCAAATCGTGAGTGATTCTTAATGGCCATCAGAGATGATTAGAAAGTGTTTTACTCGAAGATCTGAGAGCTTTCGGACGTTATAGTAATAGACTTGTTATTGGTTTTAAAACAAATTTTTGAAATTCCTGTACAGATAGATTTTTATATCTGTTGTACTATTATTATAGCGCTACTAACACTATATCCAAATATAAAATTTTGTTCGTCATTATTTATTCAAAAAACATTATTCGACTTTACAATTTTGGATTGTTGGAACTATTTTATTATTCAGCACACTAATTTAATTAATAAGACTTAAATAAGATTGACGAAGCAAAATTAAATTAGTGCAAAGTGTTCAAGCTGAAGCATCTCAAATTTTAACTGTTTCAGAATTCTTTCATGAGTATTTTAGATTTTATATCAGTAATTGGTATTATTCCAGCCCAGAATAACGTTTGGCATTTTTTTAGTCTCCGGGGCAATTTTATTTTATACTTTGATAATTGGTAATTAAAAAACACTGCAAATCTTTCTGCAAAACAGAACTAAATTTTTGTTCATTTTAGTAGTCCAATAATAATATTTCATATTGCTCAACTACTGATCGAATACCGTCTTTTTTGTAAATGGTTTCCATTGAATTTTGATCAAGATTTTTATGAGCTTGAGGAAATGTTTAAATTTATTTTCTCTATTTGCTTGAACATGATTCTAAAATAACTCTTAAACATTGGCGACGGAAAAGTTGCCATCGATAAATCTAGATGCGACTAATTATAGATCAAATTTGAGAATAATATCATTCGCTGTATTATTGCATTCCACTAATATTTTCCTAGGAGCACACACACTTAGTACGTAGTTCATTAATGATTTGCAAAAAAGCAAAAATGTTATAATCTAAAAATACAACAGTTTTTGAGAGGAAACTAATCTATGGCAAAGTTTGCAAATTATCCATCTGAGGTTTCGAAATCTCACTCGAAAAATGAATGTTTGGATTTTACTTCGTATGTTAGTAATTGATGAATCAATGAAAAGTGCCGTAATAATATAAAATAATATAAAAACCTTGAGTACCCAAACGTGCCAATTTAATTTAAATGAAATCAGTTTCAGAAAACGCAGGTAGCTGCAATGACTATTAATATGTATCAGAAATATTTATATGAGACATGCGTTGCACTGGGTGAACCTTCCATATAAATTGCTTTAGGTGCTTGTTTTACTTATATACAACACTTTTACATTCACAATCAGTTAGTTATTTTTTATACTGAATATTTCTACACATATGTTGTAAGGCTAAACAACGTTTGCCAGGCCAGCTAGTATATATTGTTAACTTCCCATGAAAATAAAATTTTTGCATATCTTTACGTTTCAGAGGTTTCTGAACATTTTGGAATACCTCAGAAAAAATGGACCAGTGTGTGTGGATGTGTATGTGTGGGGACAATGTCGACGATTTTGGGCGTTCGGATTAACCGATTTGAATGGTTCAAAGAACATTCAATACCTATTGTTGAAGAGACGAGTTGATTAGTTTTTGTCAAAGATGAAGATTAGATGTTGGCAATGGCAAGTTCAGTCGTTTTGGAAATACGGAGCTAAATATGCAAAAAATGGCAGTTTTTGAGAGAACTAATTATCCGAGATGAATAATTTAACATTAAACATTTTGATTGTGTTAAAAAAAAGATTGCATGTGGGGAAAAAATTGTTTTTATTTAAATTATATTTTTAAGTTTATAATTTTTTTTTTTGAATATCAAAAAATACTTGGGATTTTATTTCTAATCTTAGCTAAATATATATAAATTATAACTTATATATAATACTATAAATAAATAATTTTAACTTTGTAATTTAGTTTATATCATACTTATTATTAGAATTGTAAGATAATGTTCTTCATTTTAAGTTCGATTGATTAAGTTTTGTTTATTTAATTTTTCTAAAATGAGAACAATGAAAGTTACATTATCTATAATAATCTATTTGAAAACATTTGATATTCCTCGAATATTTCATTAATATACGGGAAGTTCCAGCAATTTGCCTTTGCACGATGTCATACACCACTAGTTATAGTTTATGTACAGCGAAAGTTTGTATTTAAAATTTGTATCTATTATACAAAACTTACTTTACTAGCCAAAAAACTATATATTCAAACGCAAATTTTATTAAAGTAACATTTTCCTTTTTTACTTATATGTAAGTAGATAACGGATTTAGATTGTTAATAAGTGATTTTTTCCAAATCATATAGATCAACATATATATTACAACATAAAAAAAATGCGAAAAAGGTTTTTTCACAAGGTTTTTTACCCAACTGTATCATCGCACAACATTCCAGACACAATTAACTGTTTCATGTAATAGCACTAACAATCTTGCATCAATAAAAACAGATTGCAGCCGGATAATATATTCATAAATTAATTAACATCATTTCCTTAATGTCCGCAAATGAATTAGAAAATAATTAAGGATAGAACGGAATGACATGCATTATGACATAATAACGCCTATCCATATAAACGTGATAATATTACACCTTATTACACTATTACAGTTTATTGCCGTAGTTGCTACATGAAATAAAATTAGTAGATCAAGGATCGAAATTAAAAAGCGAGTGACAAGATATCAAGAAGATTTCCGACTGGGAAGGATTGAAAAAGGCACCAATTTAGATGACCAGAGATGTATTAAGTCATTTCATAAGTCCTTCCAAAAATTTTATACTCAGCTTTTATATAAGTTTAGAGTCAGTTTGGTTTGGAGTCGGTTTGGTTTGGAGTCGGTTTGGTTTGGAGTCGGTTTGGTTTGGAGTCGGTTTGGTTTGGAGTCGGTTTGGTTTGGAGTCAGTTTGGTTTGGTGTCAGTTTGGTTTGGAGTCAGTTTGGTTTGGAGTCAGTTTGGTTTGGAGTCAGTTTGGTTTGGAGTCAGTTTGGTTTGGAGTCAGTTTGGTTTGGAGTCAGTTTGGTTTGGAGTCAGTTTGGTTTGGAGTCAGTTTGGTTTGGAGTCAGTTTGGTTTGGAGTCAGTTTGGTTTGGAGTCAGTTTGGTTTGGAGTCGGTCTGTTTCGGAGTCAACCACAATCATCTGATGTATAAACAGAAAACTGTTAAATCCTCTAGGGGAAATGTATGCAGAACGACATAACAATATTTATAGCAATCTAATTGATTTTTGGGTATGATTAACGTTTTACTCGGAGCTTCGGAAAATAAATACCTCTCGAATAATACGGTACTGATAATAGAGGAAGAAATAAAACGATAAATTAGCAGTGAATGTGTTTATGATGTATAATGATAGGATGTTATGACACTTTTAGTGATTAAAATGACTGTCTCTTTGATCTAGCACGTTGCTGCTTAACCTATGTTGCTTCAGCACTAAAGTTATCTCTTGAAATATGCAATAAGCATGCACAGGAGCATAATTGAAAATCTAGGTTTTAAATGAGATATTTTAACAAGTAGCAATATATGTAGATGAGTAAAGATGAATAACCAATGATTGAATCTGTGCAAAATACTTGGCAGTTACACTGTGAAAGTTCAATAATTTTATGCATAGTTGATGACGAAATTATAAGATATTCTAAGCATTGGAAAATCATTAGAAATTCTAGATCTCTAAGGTGCTTCTCAATTAATAGCTTGAGATAAAAGCTAGGTTGACCTTTAACAATAAAAATTTGAAAAAAAATCCGTTCATAACAAATATATAAATGAGTTGAATCAAAAATATCACTAAAAACATAATTTCTAGCATGCAAACAATCTAGATTTGAAATAGATGAGGATAAGTAAAAAGACTGGCTTAAAGTGATAGAATTACCATCGTTATATGATATTTGACATGCTAATAATAAAAAATATTTATAGTTCACATTTAAGGGATTTAGTTGCGCAATGACAAGTCCTTGGGTTTGTAATTAGACATCAAAATCCAAATCCGCGTTTCGCACAGCCTGATATCAAACGACAGTGATGTGTAGTTACTTTCAATAGCTTGAGATAAAAGCTAGATTAAACTTTAACAATAAAAATTTGAAAACAACAGTAACTACAATTCAAGGAAAAAATCCGTTCATAACAAATACATAAATGACTTGAATCAAAAATATTAATGCAAACAATCTAGATTTGAAAAAGATGAGGATAAGTAAATAGACTGGCTTAAAGTCGATTACCATTATAACATTACCATTGTTATATGATATTTGACATGCTAATAATAAAAAATATTTATTGTTCACATTTAAGGGATGTTGCGCAATGGCAAGTCCTTCGGTTTGTAATTAGACAGCAAAATCCAAATCCGCGTTTCGGTCAGCCTGATATCAAACAACAGTTATGTGTAGTTTCATCTGAAAATATTGATCCAAATTTATTTTCAAGTTTCAAACTTTTCATAACATTTAACAATCATATATCATTACTATTAGAGGTGGGACAGTTATCTACGTTCTAAAGCAAACTATATCAAGTATTAAAAGGACAACCATGGCTTCTAAAAATTCATGTAGTTCAGAAGAATCATCATAGCGGCTTATAAATCTATTCTGATTGCTGTTCTGAAAAAGAAGCAAGTGTTATTTTTTTTCTATCCAGTTCCTAATTCCTAAGACTCACTTGGTTTGGTTTGGCAAGTGGCTGAATTTTACAATAATTGATCTACTTTGGATTAATAATTATACGCAAATATTTTACTTGCTATTCATCACTCAAAACTTACCAAACATTAAATGTCTCTTTTTTCTTCAGGCTTGTAACAAGCTGTCGCTAATAATGCATATGACTTGAATTGCATATTGCATTTATTTGGCAATTTAGGTGCAAAAAATCTCGAATCGTCGAATATATTAAAAAACTCAAGTTTTATGAGATCACTATGTCGTCATCAGAAAACTTATTCATTCATATGTTGAATTGAATTCAAACAAAATATTTGAATTGCGCTTACGATGATTGACGGAAATACCAAGAACAAATACTCGACAATAAAAATGATATTCTACTGGTTTCTGTTCTGATTCAATTTATGACGGCAAAGCTGTATCAGTATCGAAAGAGAAAATCCAGAACGGATATCGAATAACGCTCTGAGCTTCTATCCACACTTTAGATCTGAATATATTTCAAGTGTAAATCAATGTGAATTAGAGATACGTTGTCCATATGCCACCGTTTGACGTTTTCAATTCAGCATTTGAAATATAAAAACGAATAAATTTATAGCAATCGTAAGGAGTGCTACTAACGCGTGGGTTCTGTGGTGCTTTTGTTTTTAACAAGAAATTGAGACCAAGAAATGTTAACCGTTACTTTGTAACAAAGTAGATTTTTTGAACAAACACTACTTTTGAGTTACCTATTGATGATGATGATTAGTAGATTAATAGGTTAGGATATACTATATGTAGTTGATACAAAATTTCATATATTTTTCAAGTCGATATATGTAGTTTTAAAGTAAGTGTCGCCTAATTTATCGGTCCAATACTCAAGGTGGGGCACGACACGAGTTGATTTCGTATCCCGCAGCGGTCGCTCACGTATTGTAAATAAATAAATATTCAAAGGCTTTAAAACAATAAAATTTCAGATATACGTACGTGCCAATTTAAGTGCCTTACGCTGCTTTACGATCTCGGCGAATAAAGTGAGCACCAAAAATCATATAAAGGACAAATCCGGTACATGCAAACAGCTATTTACTATAAAACACCTAATTTATTAATATGCTGGTAATGTAAAACTAAAGTATTTGATATTTGACCCAAAAAATAGGGTTTCTTTTAAGTTTTGAAGTCAACGTAATTTATGTAATTTGATCTAATTGTCTTTCAAAATTACGTAAATTAGTATATCTGCCAGAGAAAGAAGAGTATGATGCTACATATTTGAATTTTTTGATATTTTCGTAACATCCAAATCTTGACACAACAACAAAACTATAATTATAGTCTTATGGTCTACTTACGGTATATAATGGTTTTGGAATCTTTTTACGATCAACTAGACCACTATACATACTAATGATGAACAATCTAGAACATCAAAATTTTCTGCCTATCATTGAAGGGATTGAGAGACCTACGTTAAAATAGAAGACGGAAAATGTTGAAAACTGATATATTCAATAATTCCCACATTAAGGGGGTTGTTATTTTTTTTGTTACAAAAAATAATATTTGTTTTTGTTTTTCTCGAAATGTATTTATCATAGAGACATGCGGTTTTTTTTAAACAAAAATTACAAAATCATAGAATATTACGTAATTTTCTCCTTTTTTTGCGCCGTCATTTTTTAACCAGGAGGCGCTAAAGTCGGTCTTGCAAAATCGATCTCTTTTGCGGTGCCACAGATAAATCCGTTTCGCATCGCCCGAAACAAAAAAAAGAAACTACGTTGAAGAAGAAGTTTGAATCCAGTCCCCCAACCAAAATGAAAGAAAAAAGCAAGAAGGAAAAAATGGCAGCTATTTAAAAAAAAAAGTGTCAAAAAAGGCCTTTTTTGGGGGCGAAAAGCTTCGCAAAAATTTTTTGCGTAATGTTATCAAGTTGTTTGAGGTAGGGGGACTAGGTATTGCAGTGGTAAACAAATTAAACAAAAATGCAAGTCGATCCGACTCGTAGTTTTTTTTTAATTTGTGGCACCGCATTGAAAAAAGTCAATTTGAGAAAAACGTATTTAAAGTTTTTAATATAACATAATGTACTGAACTAATACTAAAAAATATAATATAATGTACTAAATACACCATGGTGTTCAAAGATGCTGACACATTAAAAAGGTCATGTGCATGAGGTATTATAATGAAAAAGAAGCAGCTGGCATACAATAGCTCGCGGAGCGATAAAAAAAACTACGGTTAGTGAATTTCTATAAAAAACTTGAGATGAAAACCAGGGAGTCATTCGATTTGCTTGTAACAAATTTTATGAAAAATAAAAAAAACTCAGTAACTTTGTTGAGCTTTTCAAATGCATGCTATCTAATTTCAAAGATATGGAATGAAACATTAATATCAAAATGCAATATCTTCACTCTCATTTAAAACGGCTTTTCAAAAATTTTGAAGATGTCAGCAAAAAGGAGTAGGAGAGAATCTTTCAAGGTATCAGGACTATGGATGGCTGACAATTGTTGGAGCTCAAAAATTATATAGAGATATTTGATTTTTGCGTGTGTTTTTTATTGTAATTTGAGATGAAACTAGCCAGACCATTGATATGTCACAGAAACTAGAAGTGTTAGCAAAGTTTCGTTACTTCGTTCGAAATCAGCATCCTCAAATTACTAGAAAACCATCACAATGCACAGGGAAGAAATCTACTTTCAGGCAGTGTAATCAAACATGCTGACTTTCTGAACAAACAACTTAATTCAAGCAATATTTGGCAAAATATACAGCATTAGACCTCCAAAGTTTGAAACAAACACTCTGCGCTATGCTTAATCTAATTTACTTACATTTAAAAGTAGTAATTTATATATTTAGTGGCATGGGGCTAAAACGTTTTCTCATACAAATGCCAGGGAGAAATGCCACATATATTTCAGGTTGGAACAAAATCTTATACCACAATCTTAGAAACATTTATGCTGTATATTTTAATATTTGCTGCTTCATTATAATTATAATTTACTTAAGTCGTATTTGTAAGCTTCCAATTCATAAGCCTGGACCAAGTCTGGACCGGTGGTACTTTCCTCTATGAGAAGTCGCATTTGTACGTAAGTTAGTTTATAGATATTCGTATGGAAAATTCCTCAAAATAGAGACAATAGTTGAACTTAAATCTTAATAACTATGTTGAGCTAATTCATATAAATTCTTAAAAATTTAATATCCTAATTATTAAATGAAAATATATACCAAATTCAACTACAAATTAAAAATAGTCATGCAATAAGAAGATTGCAGAAGTTTGGATCGTATGTTGGAATCTAATTGTCAGACTTTCCTCGCTATGCCCAATTATTCTTAAACTTAAGTTATAAATTTATATAAAAATTTAATAGAAATATTATGATGCTTAATAAAATCTTTCAACATTATTATAAAATGTTATTTAAATTTAAATGTAAGTTAACCAATATATGAAACATATTTTTTGTCACTGCTTAAAATTTAGCACTCGAACACTTTTGTGGCTACAAATCAGTTTCCTCTTGCTTCGATGACGTGCATACCACACCATTAAAATACCAAGCTAAATATTATTATTTATTTAAAACGTTTAAAAATCAATTACGGATATCCATTTACAAATGTATATTGAATTATGCTGATTTCTTGAGTTATGTTTTTCCTTGCTGGCCACATTACCGCACGTTTGGTACCGCGTTCACAAAATAAAAAGTTTGTGGTCATTTTGCTTTATGAATATATATTTGATTATTTATTGGTTGTAAGTTAAGCATATTATGTGCAATACAATAATTTGAATATATTGATTTGTGATTTGTATGAAACACATTCGAATTGTTTTATATTTGTGAAAGCAAGGAAAACTCTTGGGGTAAATAACGTTTAATCAGAAGTATTGGCCACTAATCTAAAGTAATAGTTTTATAGAGCGTATATACCTTTTTGTGATTTACATCTCTGAAATTATTATGCTTTTATATTATATGTAATAAAATTTATTTTTGATAATCATGCCAATTATTATTTCAACAAATTTTGATCTTTTACAAATGGTTTATGATTTGTTATTGCTTGAAGTCTCAATGATTCATGGAAGAATTTTATCTTGAAAAAAATGTTGTTTTTAACTTCCCGTAGTATATGTTATAGTAATCGCAAGAAAATCTAAAATGGAACTTTTTGCATATTTTTACGATTCTAAAAATTTGGCATACCTTAACAAAAGTAGATGTATGTGTGTGTATATATTTGGATACAAATTTTTATCCACGATTTCGGGCGCATGGATCAACATTGGTGGGAAGACGTGCAAAGACGAAATTTTTACAGCTTCATTATATATCTTAATTGTCTACCGAAAAGGTAGTTCAGAGATTTACCTATGAAAAATTCCACAAAGTAGAGAAAGTTGTTGCTGTTAAAAAATTAACAACCCAACTTTGTTCAAATAGGTTCATATAAATTCTGAAAATGTTTGATATCCAAGATATTAAATGAAAACATATTTAATTACTAATTCAAATAGTCATGCAATATTCACACGACCAAACTTTTAGGTGCTGAAATTTGTTTTTAATTGGCATCTAATTATCAGAATTCCAGTCCAGCCGTTTAGAAGATACGGGGCAAAAAGTGCCAAAAATAGCAATAATAATGATTCAAAATCATTTTACTTGTGAATGATATTCGGCGGTGTAAAATGATCAATAGACAGGGTACTAATTTTGTTACAATATTGGGTCTCACGCCAAGATTTTTAATTTTCAAAGTTCACTTATGCGGATCAAACAGATGTCAAAATTGTCATTTTTTTTTTCAAAATTTTTAAAAATATGCAAAGTTTTATAATTTAAATATAAATTTTAAATTTACAATGCAGTTTGAAAATGTATATATTTTATATATGTTAATCTACTCGTAAAAATATATACTGTGATGGATTTATTCGGCATTTCTTTTATGCGAATTTATTCGCCATTATTTTATATATATAATATTTTTAAGTTGACCGATAAGATCGATATTACTGTACAATATATGAACGAATACATATATAGCAATTTAAATTATTTTTGAAAATATTTAAAACAATTGTTATTAATCATCGATTAATATTTATCGATAATTAACTTTTTTTTGCTCAAATATTTACTTCTGGCACGTGAAGTTTCAGCAATTTGCCTTAAGGCACGATGCCACGCACCATTAGTTACTTTATTATATTATAAAATTCAATTATTCTTAAATTTTGAAGATGTAAAAATAAAATATTGTTCAATTTGTTTATGATAATACAAAATTAGTGACTAAATTCAAAAATAGTGTTTATTGTCATCATATGCCATAATTAATATAAGCCAAATCTCAACAAGCTTATAGTTTCTGGAAAGTTTTTGCCCCTAATATATGTTAGAATGTACATTTATAGATAATATAAAAGATAATACAAGTAATATAAAATCTATAACTTTCGTTTCAAATATATCTATTTATAGTATCGTTACAGCTATCAAGTCGAAATAAATTTTATTGATTTCAAATCTGAAATATCTACTGTATTTTCTATTTAAACTAGTATTTGTTATTCCGATTTAGCTCCAAGCTAAAACAGTACATTGCCGTAATCTTGCTGTTAATCAGTTTAATCGTTGGCATTCTTCATGAAGTATATTTATATATTTTGCAGATGTTTATGGGTATCTATTAAAATACAGTTACATCTAATTGTTTTATTTCATGAGATAGAGATTATATTATTGCGAGATTTCTATTTTATAAAAATGCAAATTCAAACAGCAAGCAAAATTATATGTTCACACACAGGTAAAAGGTATATACTTACATACATATATCGAACCAAGACTCGAATAATATGCTATTCTAAAAAAGACATTTTCTTTTATTATTTTTTTTTTAACTTTCCGTAGGGTAAGTTATTGCAATCATCCAAAAATCGAAATTGAAAGTTTGATATCTTCACGTTTTGAAGGTTTCTGAACATTATGGCATACCTCAGAAAAAATGGATGTGTGTGTGTGAGTCTATATATACATGTATGGATGGATACAATTTTTGGTCCACGTTTTCGGGCGCATGGATCAACCGATTTGAATGGTTCAAAAAACATTCGATACCTATTTATTGAGAGATGGGCTTGATTAGTTTTTAATATAAGTAATAATGATTATGATTTTTTTTTGATTCTTCAAAGTTTGCAAAAATTAGTATCGTTTTTTTTGCATTTGTCAAAATTAGACCTTTGTTCGACGTTTTCTTAAAAACGCCTAAACCGATTTCAGAAATTTAAAAGCCATTTGATGTATCTCAATGAGGACTATCGTTTTGTGAGACGATCTGCCAAGCCGTTTCTCTGTAATTTAACAAAAAGTTTTAAACTTTCCACATTTAAACTCATATACTACCGAATCGATTATAAAAAATCAAAAACTGTCCGAAAAATATTAGTTGGGAATGATACTGATTAGTTTTAGGTGAAAATCTACCGAGCCGTTTCCTTGTAATTAACTGTTGAAAAAAAAATTAAGCCGATTGTTATGGAACTTTTTTGGCGTATATATCATGGTCTTATAGAACTTACTGAAATATTACGGCCTCACGACAAGTAGTTCAATTTAAAAAATTCATCAAAGTTTGAGAAAATGAGTAGTTATTTGACGTTTGTTAAAATTAAAATTAGACGATTTACTTGGTTTAGCGATAGAGTACTTGGTCTTAATAAACATACTAAATTATTAAAGTTCTACGGAAATTGGTTCAATTATAAAAATTGTTGATTTTTTATTGATTAAGTCGATTATCGATACACATATCGAGGAGTACATGTGACTTTCCTTAAGGCAAGATACTAATACCAACTTTTCATAAATTAAGGACAATGAAAGTTACATTATTTATAATAATTTACTTGAAAACATTTAATATTCCTCCTACGAGAAGTTCTAGAAATTTGCTTTTAGGCACGATGCCATACACTACTTTACTTTTCTGTAATAAATATGTCATTGTCATCGTCCAATTCATAAGCTTTTAGAAAGAAAACATTTCATTTTCATAAGAAAACATTTAATATTCTTTAATAATTCGTTACGGTACGGGAGGTTCTAGCAATTATTTATTAGATAAGTAGATTTTTAGATTTTTTTATTAGATACACACTCACAGTAAAGCAATGAATCGAATACTAATTGTATCGAATCGATTTAAAATATCCTAATAAATTATTTTTCCATTGAAGTAAAATGCAATTGACTAGATAAGTAGAAAGTTCTTGTACTTATTGTTAGTTTATGTTTGAAGCAACGTGTCTCTCAGTATTATTGCCCGAAACCTTAAGATGAATTATGAGGCTGGCTCACGTAGTGCCTTCAGTTGTTTTATCGGCATTTCTTATTTACGATGGAATCAGAACAACCGACCTATACTGACAGAGAAATTTTGATTGGTGTTCTTAAACTAATATATTGATTTTTATGAAAGTAAAGTTTATTAATTGTTGGCGAAATTTATTTTGAAATTGAAACTGATAGACGACTATAGAATAGTGGACTTTATTAACTTCCCGTAGGGTGAGCAGTGGCGTAACTATAGGGTGGCGTGGGTGGCAAAATGCCACGGGCCCCCTGACCTAAGGGGGCCCCGCCCAGGAAACCGCAGACTCAGAAATACATTTTTACATCGTAC
>NW_020539726.1:17992640-18019230 GCF_003426905.1 Ctenocephalides felis
TAAATCCCAATTGCGATTGATTAAGTCAATTATTACATCTAATCTGGTCAATTTTTTATCAACTTGCCGGAATTAAATAACATCTTGGTCAATTTTTCAACTTGCCGGAAAATAACACTTTAGCCTAGTTCTGTAATAGAATATAAAACCATTTTTTCGATATTTGTGAAATTATCAGAAATATAACGACATAACTCATATGATATTACGCTTTTATATTTTAATATAAGGTTTAGATCCGATACTACTAAATACTAAAATAATATAATTATGCCAATTTTTTTTTTGTTTATTTATTCGTTATAGACAATTATAAATAGAAATTTCTATGAGCCTAGGAGATCCATTAAATATGTCATTTAGTAGAGATTTCCCTGTAGATAATCTGTATTAGTAGAAAAAACAGTGCTTAACATAAGTTATATGTCTTTTGGCCAATTTTTTGCCCTTCTGGTTGGAGCATGTTTTTTTTTTATTTGCATTGCTGGATTTGGATATTGGTCAACTTTCATATAGCCAAATTGAATCAACTTCTCCGGCGACAACATTGCCGTTGATATCAGCGCATTACAACTTAATTGTACTTTGATCGGACCAGCGGGCTTTCGGGTTTCGGTTCAAAGGTCAAAAAAGAACTTAAAATGCGCGCCGTGAGGTCCTATTCCAAAAATACGCCAGACCGAAAGAGATTTATTACTTCAGCAAAACTATCTTCATTCGTTTTTTTTATTTGGATTTTATTAAGATATAAAGATCACGAGTCTTCGGGTTTAGATTTATTTTATGGATTCGATGTGTTAGTTTAATGTCAATTCAGTATTTATGTTTTGTAGAGGAATGTGGGTAAAACATTTATGCAACATTGTAAATTGACTTTTTCGTGATTTGATTACAATAGTTTATATTTTATTTTTATGATAGCTTTTATTATAGTAAAAATATATAACTTTTAATATAAAAAAAAAGAATTACATACATTAAGACAATTTTGATAAAAAATTATCAAATTTTTAATAAATTTGAATTTTATAATCAAATCTTACTGGTACAAGAATAATGCCGAAGGATTATAAAATAAATTATTAGTACGTTTATTGATCAGAAATTATATTTATATTATTCGTAGTTTCTGTAATCTTTGAAGTTATTAAAATGGAAAATATTTTTTAGGCAAGAACGATATTACAGCTGTTCAAAGATGTGATATTATATCGAAAAAGTAAGAAAAATACAAACAGTCAATTAATGTATGTTAATTTTAATTACATGAAGTTCTTTAAACACCATTACCTGATGAGTGAAGTTGCGAAAACAATATTTGTTTAGGCGTTGTTTATCATAACTGCTAATTAAAATTATTTGTTACTACATAAAAATTTAATAAATTTTGAACAATTTATGATTAATAAACTGGTTGTTTCATAAAAACCTTCTGCTCTGATCTGATAGTAAGAGGTAGCGCATGGCATCGTGCCTTATGGCAAATTACTGGCACTTCCCTTACCGTATTGAAACATTCGAGAAATTTTGAATGTTTTCAAGTAGAATAATTATACATACTGCAACTTTAAAGTAAATACATTACTAGTGTTTTATAGATAAAATAAAAATAGATTATAAATTGGACGACGACGTTTATATATGTTCGCATGAAAAGTAACTTAACGAAACATAATCAAGCGGAGTTGCAATAAAATACTTTATCTCAAAATTCTTAAAATTACGTAAACTGAATTGCAAAGTTAAAATTATTCATTTTATGTATATGTGTGAGCTTTCGAATTTTAGCCAGAATTACAATCTGAATCCGAATCACTTATGATACCTAAATATAACAATTAATTATTTTTTTGAAGTACAACTTCTTTAGGCGCGACTAGGGTGTAAATCCGTACAAATGCGACGGAAATGCGTTACGGCTGAACTGTGCGTCATTCGCTTTATTTCTATACGGTTCGATTGTGATTAGTTATTGTCGTGTATATGAATAGATATTTGTCGTTGTATGCGTTCCGATATCAACAAGGAAATCGGCATAGATAAATAAACAGTTTAAAGTTACATCGTAGTACAAATTATGATTTAATAAAAAATACCTGAAACAGAAGAATATTTTACCCTGTTTCTTGTAAATATTGATTAATAAGGTTAATGATTATTAAGTTTATTGATTGGAAATTATTTTTATATTATTCGTAGTTCCTATAAATCTTTGAAGTTATTAAGATGCAAAATATTTTTTAGGCAAAACAGATATTACAGCTGTTTAAAGAATGATATTATATCGCCAGCAAAAAGTAAAAAAATACAAGCAGTCAATGAATGTATGTTAATTTTAATTATATGAAGTCATCATCAAACACAATTACATGATGAGTGAAGTTGCGAAAACAATATTTGTTTAGGCGTTGTTTAAACAATCCACTGTGTGAACGAATATTATAGAATTATTAATTAGCAATTACTTTATTTCTCTAATAAAAGTTCATTTCTAAATGCTAATTACAAAGACAAACCGATAATGTCATATTTGAAGTATGACTTTAATTACATTATTGTTTTTAAATATTATACATATTTTTAATGCTATTATAAATATATAATTTATAATTTATCATTATATAAATGTGTATAATGATTGACTAATATGTGCATCACGAGTGTTACCATATTACTAATAAACATTATTCAAAATTGTTATATGATTGAACCTTACACGCACTCTTTTTTTCAAATTTTGAATGTTTGCCTTCTTCAAAAAACTTATCGATTTTCTCGAATCGGGTACTTTTGTTTTTTTACAAACTGATATTTTTAGCAGTTCTTGCTCTGTATCTCTCACACTCGTGGACTTGTGGAAGGAATCAATAGGAATAGAATGTTTTTCGAATCATTCGAATCGGATGCCCCGGTCTCGCAGAAACCGAACTTCCATTTTCTGCACATCTGCTTTCCGTATCACTGAAACGGCTGGACCTGTCATTGCCAACAATTTGAATAAGTATTTAAATACATAATTTGTCAAAATCTTTATCCAATTCAGCCCTGTGCAGGGTCCACCTGTACCTGCAGCCTTATCTCAATAAAGATGTTGAAGTCGATAAAATGACTAAGCAACATGTAGATACATGGGCCCATTTCTTTCATGCGCCTATAAATTTGTTTAAGGACTGATTTAGGTAAAATTGTCGGAATGCACGCGCATCTAACCCGCATGTCAGCAATAAACATCAAATAAATAACGATAAATATCTGTATCATTAGATTATCGAACATCACTGACAAGCACGATGTGACTCTTTCTGAAAATGATGAAAATTTCCGGCCTATAATAAGATGTCGAGAAAATTAGGGGACTGAAATAGTACAAAACTAATCGAAAACTTTTCTAAGAAAACTTACATGTTTTTCCTAAATCTCTTGTATTTAATGAGTCATCTGATAGTCTTTTTTATCAATCTTATATTTTTTTATTCTATTATTATCATTTAAGATATGGTGATCAGAAAAATAGAGAAGGTAAAGATAAAAATTTAGCTCAACTTCAAAAGGTTCCATTATTAATCAGCCCAATAATAATATTCTAAATTATTCTAAAACACATTCGTGGACAGTAACACTTTTAGCAAGGAAAAAAATGGCAGTCATTATATTAACTTTCTGAAGAAAAAATTCATATCTCTGTCAAAAAATCCGATTTGCTAATTTTATGAGACGAAATTTGAAAGAAAAGTGTGAGTGTATAAATGTTTTTTCTCAAAAACTGCTGAACTGATTTCAGAAATTTAAAATCCATTTGTATCTCGTATGAGGACTAGCGTTTATCAATTTTACTCAACGATTATCCAAGCCGTTTCTTTGTAAATAGCAGAAAGTGAAAAAAAAATGTCCACGTTTTAGCCCATAATTCTGAATCGATTTTGACAATTCAAAAACCGTTCGAAAAATATTGGTTGGGAATCGTGTTGATTAGTTTTTGGTAAAGATCGGCCGAAACGTTTTCTTGTAAAAAAGTGTCGACATTTTTTATGAATTTTTTTTGACAATAGATACCATAGTCTTATAGATCATACTAAAGTATTACGGCGCCACGGCAAGTCTTTGACAAATTTTAAAAATTCGTCAAAGTTTGCAAAAATTAGTTTACATATGTATAACTACAATTACTCTATTTAAACTCTGAATAGACTTACTCTCCGGAAGTATAGAAAGATATCAAACTTTTCTGAACAATATTTTCGAATATTGTCTCAACTTCGGGTTCCACATACGGAGCAAAAAAGGTTATTGTATACGTACATACTTGAAAATATAATCTATATATACATCTCTAACAATTAAAAATTAAAAGTGCAATTCACTACTTATGGTAAAAAATTCACAACAAATCATACTATTATCATCATTAAAACCTAAATTCCCAAATATTATTATCCGACTTTAACAAACATGAGTGCAATTAATAGTAAATTCATATAATAGTCATTATTATTTTGTCAACAACTGACTTCAACAATTTAAGCAACAATATTATTTATGAAAGTTCTATTAAATGTTTTTCATTATGGAAATAAATATAATACAATAGTAAAAATAGTCTTATTGTAGTCATTTATTTACTCTTTTATATAATTCATTACCAATTAATTAGATTTTTTTATTAATTTTTGTTAAAACGCCGATCAAACGTGACGAAAAGTCATCGATAGAATAATAAAAGAATAAATGAAAGTAATTGTATTGTAATAAAATACAAAGAATTTTCAATTGAAAAAAAAAGTGATTAAAAATGTTTTTGTAATTACACTAATTACTACAGATAAAATTTGCCATGTGTTTTTCAATTTTTGCAAAATACTTTTTTCAAATTTCAATTCTCGAATGTGATTTTGGAGCTTGTAATTATGAAACTTGTGATGCTGCAACTCGTGATGTTGCAACTTGCAATTCTGCAACTTGCGATTCTGCAACTTGCAATTCTGCAACTTGCAATTCTGCAACTTGTGATTCTGCAACACATGATTTCGGAGAATCTGCTGCAATTGCTACTCGAACAAATTTATTACTTGGCTTGAAATTTCCTATAGTTAATTTGGCTTTTTTTGTATCAATAATTTTCTGCCTGCGTAAACCATCCACTCGCCTATAAAACAACAAAATGCAACCCCCAAACCCAGGGACCAACCATGAAATAAAATCTTCAAATGATCCAAAGAAATTACCACCAAGAGTTTGTTTTTCATATTAGTTTTACCAATTTTTTTAATTTTGTTGAAATAAAACGTATTGTCTATAATTTTGTCAACAATTCCAAATTCGAACAACCTCATCATGACGTCATTGATTCTTTCCTTATAAGGAGAGTTTTTTAAAACAGCAAACGATGTTGGATATTTTAAAACATCATCGATTACATGTGTGAATGTTCTGTTTCTATCCAATAATGCAAGAAATGAATTCGCAAATGTAGATTTTAGGACAAATGCATCTTGCTTTTTTCAAAAACTTGGGTTATACCATTTTTTAGTTTTGAGTATATAAAACGATTTTGGCTTTTTTGTTTATGCTCCATTCCACATCTTTAATGAGGATGTTTATGGCAATATGTGCATATATTGTCAGATTGGAATCTACTAGTTCTTGCATGTTCTTGATGTCCAAGGATTTTGGTGGAGTCATCAACTTGTTCACCAGTTTTCCTTGGATGAAATTGCTGTACACCACACTGCTCAATGCTAAAGTTAGGAATAATATACGCTCAAGGCGTATTTTTGGCGAATTTTGTGATACCATCAAAGCAATTCCATAAGATGCAAAAATGAGATCCATAAATCGTTTGTTGGTAGTTTCCACAAACTTGGCACGAAAATGCATCAGAACCCACCAAATCAAAACCAGAACTAATATCGTCGGTATGATAGTTAACCAAAACCATCTATCTTTAGAACTCATGTAACTATAATCCTTTACGTATCCAATTTTTGGTGTCAGGACACTTATAGATTTTCTGTGAATTGGATACAAAGCTGTGACATAGTCGGTTTCTTGGCAGACCTTTAATTCTCCTAAATTTGCAGAAATATCTGCATGTTTGTCTATAAGTAGGTAGATACCTGTACACTCGTTGTTTTTATCCCAATTTGCAGGAATTACAAGGATTTGTGTGTAGTTCATGGCTTTTTGTAATGTTTGAGCGATTGTTGGATCAATTCCAGTGAAACCTCGAAAAAAATTAAATCATTATATTATTTCATCGAGATTGAAAATAAAGAATAACATAGTCCAGTCGGATTACTAGACTAGATTATAAATGTGGTTTACCCACTGCAATGTCTGAAATTCCAACAACTGAAACGAATTATATCTAAATTGAAATGGTATATTTGAAGACTAGATGTTTCTGATGCATAATATAATTTTATTCAAAAATTTCTATGGGAAAATTTACAGGTTTACATGGTATTCTGGCAAAAACTTTTATATGCTTAGATTTAAGTCTTCAATAACCAGCTAAAATTACTTTTTTGATTATAAAACATTAAAATTAGAAGAAAATTGATCCCAAAATCTAATTAGTTAATTTAGCCTCAGTTAATTTAGATATTAATATATATATATATATATATATATATATATATATATATATATATATATACTCACCGAATATATGTTCTGTTTTATTAACAATATCATACGAATATTCATATTCGCGCGCCATATAAACTCTGACAGGATAACCGTTCATATTCAAAATCCTTTTCTCATAAACATCCATAATTTTTTTGATATTTAAATTTTGCGTAAAATGAAATTCATACATATATCCACCTTCTGGTATATTTTTAAAAGGATTATAAAATGCAAGAACGAATTTGTTTTCTTTTTTGAAAATTATCAAAACGTTTAAAAGTTGATGTTGTTGCCAGGTTTGTTGCAAAAAATTAAATACTTTTTCTTGATTTGCATTTGTTGTAATAAATATTGTGTCGTCGTTTCTATTTTTGGATATTTTGTACAGGATGTCTTCAGTTTGGTTCAGGGTTTGTGATATTGTTAATGTTAGTCCGGTTGTTGAAGGTGAATTGAAAAATGTTTTAGTTTAGTTATGTATAACTAAAAATTATTCTATGTAAACTCTAAATAAACTTACTCTATTGAAGTATGAATTTGAAGAGGTGTAAAACTTCTCTCGACAATCATTTTTAATATTGTCTCAACTTCTGGTTCCATGTATGGAGCAAAAATAGTCATTGTTTGTGAATCCTAGAAAATATAATACATATATACATATTTAATAATGAAAAATCAAAGGTGGTTTTTAGTTCAGAAGTTGACATGTTTTTGCAATCCATTACTTACATTAAAAAATTCCAAAACAAATTTACCAGGCATTATACTATTATCATCATTAATACCTAAATTCCCAAATTTTTCATACGAGCATTTAATTTCAATAAACAAAAGTACAATTAAAAGTAAATTCATATTTTTAGACATCATTTTGCCAACAACTGAATTCAACAACCAACAGTATTTTTTATGGTAGTTCTGTAAATTGTTTTTCATTATGCAGAAACTTATTATAATAGTGATGATTTCAGTTCTCTTATTGTAGTCATATAATATTTTATATAACTCTCTAATAATTTATTAGTTTTTTTGATAATTTTTATTAAAACGCCGATCAACCGCGACGAAAAGTTATCGATAGAAAAATAAAAGAATAGATGAAAGCAATTGTATTGTAATAAAATACAATAAATTTTCAATTAAAAACAAATGTGATTAAAATAGTTTTTGTAATTACACTAATTACTACAGATAAAATTTGCCATGTTTTTAATTTTTTCCAAAATATTTTTTTTCAAATTGCATTTCTCGAATGTGATTTTGGAGCTTGTAATTACGAAACTTGTGATTGTGCAACTCGTGATTCTGCAACTTGTGATTCTTTGCTCCGTGTCTCTAAAACAGCTAGGCCAACTTTTGCGAAAAACTAATCAATGCATCTCTTTATCAATAGGAATCGATTGCTTTTTGAATCATTCAAATCTGTAGTTCCAAAATTGTCGACGAAAAATTGTATCCACACATACACATCCACACATACACATTGATTTTTGGACAAATATAATAAATTATCCCACAGGTATAAGTTAATTAATAATAGACCAAAATTAGAATGCTATAGTACCTTCAGCATCATGTCCGCGAAAGTGTTAAATTCTGTTATTTTTGTAAAAATTGCACCATGAATAGGAAAAGCATTCATTCAAAGGACAGAAATAGAATTTTCTAAATATACCGGTGATATGTGTTCATTGATTGATATGCAAAAGAGCTTAGTTCCGTTCTGATTTTCTTAAGTTATTGCTAATGGATTTCTATAAATAACGTTTCTTAGAGGTGCGTCCACTGCGCCTGCTTATATAATGATAAATTTAATGCAGTTTCATAGATTTTTTATACATTGTTTTTGCACTTCGAAGCGTGCGTATTTCAGTAAAGTACATAATTTAAAGTGATCATTTAAAATGGTAATATTTGATTTACTGTTGAAATATAAGTATGAAATTTATTGAAACTAGTTTTTAGTATACTTTTATTAACGATGTAAGTAGAAATTCGCAAATGTCAACGTTGCACTTTATGTTGAAAAATAAAATATAGAAACCATTTGGTTTGGTGTTACCGATGAAGAAAAACGTGTATGCGAATTATTAATTGTATATAATCGTTCAATGTAGCCTCTTATTTTGCTCTAAAGCTGCATATTGTTGAAGGACTAGGATTTAAATAGTTTAATTTTAATATAAGTCCAATAAAAATGATCTCATATCCATTTCTTAACTTTCCATAGGGTATGTTATTGTAATCGACCAAGAATCTAAATTGCTATTTTTTGCAGATCTTATCGTTTCGAAGATTTCTGAACATTTAGGAATACCTTAGATAAAATGGATGTAGTGTTTGTATATGTGCGAGCGTGTATGTGAGTTGTGTGGATACAATTTTTCGTCGACGATTTTGGGCGAATGACTAAAAGAGCAATCGATTCCTATTTATTGATAGAGAGATGTGCTGATGAGTTTTTGGCAAAGGCAGACCTAGTCATTTCGAGATACTGAGCAAAGAGTGCAGAAATCAGAAATTTGAGAACACTGAGCATCCAATTAAAATGATTCAAAATATCAATTACTTTCAATTCGTAGTGAGGTGGAGCAGTGGTGATTAGTTTTTGGTGAAGGCAGGTCCAGTTGTTTTGGAGATACGTAGATAAATGTGCAAAAAATGGCAGTTTTTGAGAAAACAAAGCATTTGATTTGAAATGAAAAAATATTTGAATGATTGTTTTTGGGGACAGCATATTTTTAATGCATTTTTTTATTATCAAAAGTAATTTGGATTTTAACTTAAATTCTAGCTAAAATTATAAAGCACACTTATATACTTAAAATAAATGATTTTAACTTTACAATTCAGTTTTTATGTAACTCTTAGAAATATGAATAAGTTTGTTCATTCTAACTCTCCTTCGTTAAGTTCTATTTATTTAGTTTTCTCTCATATTTTGTGCTTATATATATATAGTTTGAGTGCTTATAATGTGTTTGAAAAAATTTAATATTTTTTAATATTCTCTCATTACGGTACGGAAAGTTCCAACAATTTATCTTAAGGCACAATGCCATACACCACTATATTCATTCAAAATGTTACAAAAATTGTAATAGCTATTCTAAGTTACATATTTTATGGAAATAATAGCCTACTGAATTGAGTTGCACATATAAATATAGACGTAAAGTTGAATTAGGAACTAGAGAAATGTTATGGCAAGTCCATGTGATGAAGAACTTTTCATACTAAATATTTTCAAAAGCCATATGGTTGGTGTGCAGTCAGGCGCATTTCTCAGTTTGTCAGATAGAAAACCTAACCTAGAAACCGCACAAATATAAAAAAATAATCTCAGATAACAGGGTGCTTCTGACACAGCTTTATAACATACGAGTGACGTTGCAGTTTATGTGTAAAAGTATTCAGTATGATTCAGTAGCATAATGTATGTAAGTTGGAAAGTAACATGGCATTGCCATAACATTTTTCTGTTATGCGGCAGAATCGGTTTCTTAATGTTATATTGATATTTGAAGGTTAGTTTTAAGCCATTGGCAGTACCAAAAAATAGAATAAGTTTTTTGACAGTTTTGTGACTATCAACACATCGAGAGTACATCAAGAATAAAAATATTTATCAAAAAAATAGATAGGTGCACCGAGAAGAATATCAATTCTTCAACATACTCTTATTTGAAAACTTATAGCAATGTTATTCAAAAATAGGCTCATCTATTTATACCATATGAGTACATATATAGTGAATACATAGTAGAATTAATATTAATTTTAAAACGTACACAAATCAGAATCAGATATTTTATTATTTGGATCCTTTGGGTATGTAATTCCAGTTGAACCAATATAGAACTCTATTAATATTTCATTTACCCAAGTGAGCAAAGAAAGTAGCATATAAAACACAATAAGAGTATTGACGCATTTAAGATAAAGCAAATAGGTTTTCCATCTATTGCGAAAAGCACTTTAGTGCATATAAAACGTTTTAGCATTATTGCAAAAATATTAAAGCCGTTATTGAAACATTGCGTTAGTACAATATCACGCTCGAATGGAATCGATTTGAATAAATTTGTGTCATGATCGCATATAATACTGGCTATGGGTCAAGAGAACACTTAAAATGGAGAAAATTTGCGTTTGTAATGCCTGTTTACTCATATTAGGCAATATTGGTAGTGTTTGAACAAGTACTTAAAATAATAAGATAATAAAGTGTTATTAAAACATCTACGTGAACATAATAATTAAATTGTTCTAAATGACACTTTATGGAGTAGGAAGGTAAATATGTCAATTTCATTTACTATAAATTACAATATAATATATATATATATATATATATATATATATACATAGATACATATATATATATATATATATATATATATATTGTAGAGTTTCGAACAAGAATCCAAAAATAATACAAAATAAAAAAAACAAGTGTTTACACGTGTTACAAACGACACACAAGTTTCAATTAGTTAATTTTCAAAAGCCAATCGAACAACATCCAGAGAACAATATTATTTGTGTTTTCAAATAATAATTTTAAAAAAGACAAATCTTTTAGTAATTTTGATTTACAAAATCTAATTATTCGGCGGAAAATTAACTCACAAATTCATTTTTGTTAAAAAAGCTTGTTTAGTGAAAAAGTGCTAACAAATATTCAAACATACAGGTAATTAATTCAACTTTGTCATTAACCTTTTCTTAAAAAATTTTCCATAACTTTCAAAAAATTTTCTATTATGTTTAATATCCTGTTCTGATAATCCACTCATTTATTTTTATCATTTTTATCATTTTCATTTTGAACATATTATCATATTTCTGTACATTATTATATTTTTTGCAATTAATTCATTATTTAAGAAAAATCTATTTTCTTTTCCTAAACATATTGTTTGCTAAAATCTCATCAAGATCATGTTTCTTGACAGATGTCCTGAAGATGGAACGTACCTAGTTCCGAAACGTCGACAGTAAACAAATAATTAAATAAAGAAATTGTTTATTAAAAACTTTTCTTGTTTTTTTATTTTGTATTATTTTTGGATTCTTGTTCGAAACTCTACAAAATATACACAAATCCAAGACTCTACCATTCAATATATATATATATATATATATATATATATATATATATATATATATATAATCAGTTAACAAGTCGAATTGAGAAACATGTAGTCTATATGTTCAGTCTATATAATATGATATAGAAAATTATCATTTATACGTTTCAGCAGTCGATGTGTCATCACCCAGCTAAAATAAAGTAAAATTAATTTGTTGAGGTAAAACTTCTTTAAGCGCCACTAGAGAGTTTAGTATTTTCTTACTTTTCAATTTTGACAATATTATCAATTTTATTTCATGTTTTGGTTTGACACAAAACTTACAAACATTTGTAGTATATGTCATCTTACAATTCGTAATCTACAATACTTCTTTTTGTCTTATTTTTTGTCATTTTTAGAACATACTTCATAAAAATAAGTTTGTCAAATCGTTTTCCAAAATATAACTCATTTCACAATAATTCATAATTCACAAAAAAAACTCGAGAATTTTTTATAAAGCCGATTTGCAATGATTGTACAAATTGGCTGCGCACTAATTAACGCAACCACTTCCAGCTGCCAGACGGCCCTTGCCCTAACCGAGAGAGCACCAAGGACCACATACCAAAAAACCAGCCTGACTAAAATGCTTGCTCGAAAACGTTGCTGGCTCCCGTACTATAAGGTTTGTTATATTGGCAAAGTTCCCAATACACTTACAGGTGAATGAAATAAATAAATCTGCATGTTCATAATTTTAAAAATCTAGTCAATCCAAAACTATAATTTCTGATCATATCATTAATTTTAAACAAACCTTTGATATGAATCATCTTATATAAAGCATTCTCTATAAAAAGCTATAAATATTCACCTTAGAAAACATGCAGAATCGTGTTTTATTAATAACATAATATAAATTTAGTTTTTAGTAGGTTTTTCCTAATATCCGAATCAATTAACTTATAAACGTATATTTACTATAACTAAATTATCATATTTATTTTTGTTCAATTGCAGTTTTTAATGGTCGTGTTAAATTACATTGTTAAAGAATGATAATTGGCCTAATAATTTTAATTTGATATGTGGTAACAACTGTGTCCTCTAATTTTTTTAAATAACGTCCAGATTCCGAAACAGAACATAGTGAAATATCTTGGTCTCCATTTAGATAGCAGACTTACTTGGAAAAGCCATATAAAAACAAAAAAGCAGCAAATAATGATCAAAATGAAAGAATTTGATTGGCTACTGCGTAAAAAGTCGAAGCTCTCTGTCGAAAATAAGTTGCTGCTATATAAATCGATTATTAAACCAATCTGGACCTACGGAATTGAGCTCTGGGGATGTGCTTACAAATCTAATGTAGCTATAATGCAGAGAACTCAATCAAAAATTTTACGTACAATTCTTAATTCTCCGTGGTACGTGACAAATGAAACCATTCACAGCGACCTCAACATGAAAACGGTGCAATTAACGTTCAAAGAATTCAAGGAAAAATACAAACGCAAACCGGACTCACATTCGAACCCATCTATAGTTGACATTACTCAACCTTTTGGCATTAGGAAGTTGAAACGACAATGGCCCTTAGACTTAGTCTTAGATTAGGTCTAATATAATATCATATTAATTGTAAAACTGAGAAGTTCCCATTGGAGTTCTTCTTAGGCATCACTCATAAATATTGTCATTTTAGCTCATAGGAATCTTTATGTATTTCTGATTGCTAAATAAAACTGAGTTAAAAAATAAAAAATAAATAATAAATTTTGCAAAATACATCGAAAAAATAAGTGTTAATGTTATCTTAATAACAGAAGTGAAATAGCAAAATATCAATTTTCATTTTGAAGAAAACTGCGTTTATTGATCAGTAAGATTTAGTTCAGCAGAAAACAGTTGCGATGAACTTATAGATGGAAAAATCATTACCATGAACTCAACAGTACGATACTATATAATGGCATTTAATATTAAAAATTCTAACCTTGTAGTCCGATTCAAAAATCATAGTCTCTAACAAAAATATTTAATAATGATAGTGATTAAGTTTTTAGTTCATTTAGTTAAATTCTTGAATTTTAATAAATATGCGCACGGGCGGTGTTGACATATTATAAGATAATTTGGTACATAATAATTATACAATATTATTATTATAGTCGTGTTAATTGCCATAGACTTAATGATATGCAATTATTATTATATGTTGCAAAGTTGCCGTGTGCATGTAATGATATTTAACAGCATGTTACAACTAAATGGAATTGACCACTTGCTTTGATTATCGGCAGTCGTACATGTAAATTTCGAAAGATTTACTAATTATTCATACCAATCGGAACTAGTTTGTTGCATTTTCGAATATGAACACTCTCTTGAAAATATGGGATAAATTTAGATTACTTCCATTACTACATTGCTCCGAAATATGATTCATTCTTATACAAATATATAACTTTTTTATATTTTTGCTGAACTCAATTACATTTTTCTACTCTAAAATTTTTGTTCAATTAAATTTTTAGGACTGCTGTAGTTTTTATTGATGAAAATGAATATTTTGAAAAATTGGTCTAAAAAATAGATAGAACAATCATATGGGTGAAAAAAAGATGCAGGAGACATAAAGTTCACAGAAGAAATCTCAATACGATAGAAAACCAAAATAAAATTGCTATTATTAATAGTAACAATAATAATATTTTCAGAACCTTCATTTCAAAATCATGTTTTTCAACCGTCCTAATAATTTAATTTTTTTGCGTTTCTCAGCCTTTTAAAATTCTGAGATGTAGTAATATCCATCAACACTAAATAAAAAAAATCATCTTCATTTATCTTTTTCTGAAACTTACGCAATAATTTCTCTCTTGTTATAATAATAAACTCTATATTTCAATGACTTAAAAAGCGTTTTAAAATGAGAGCAATCAACATGTCATTTCCAAAACGGTTCATTAAGAGTCGGCTTCGGAGATACTGCAATCTCGAAATGACATCATTTTTTAAGAAAAATGCTAATTGGAATATTCTCAGTGTATAACATTAACAAATTTAACACATATAAATAACACGCATTACGATAATGACCTCTACTAGGGATGAGAATAATTGATAGATTATCGAAATCAGTAGAAAATCCGATTATATTTTAACTTCTTGAACGAGAAGTTTGTTTTTATCAAAAACGACGTTTCAAGCCATTCTGAATCTAATAAGACCAAATTTGAAAAAAGTATGTGTGTGTATGAACAGATTTTTTACCCTAAATCGACGTTTTTTCAAAAACTTCCTGACCGATTCCAAGAATATTGAAGCTATATTCGATGTGCCTCGATGAGGACTATCGTTTTGTCCAACGATCGACTAAGCCGTTTTTTTTATAAATAGCAGAAAAGTGAAAAAAATTTCATCTACGTTTTAGTCCGCAATTCTGAATCGATTTTGAAATTTCAAGAAAAGATATTGGTTGGGAATCGTGCTGATTAGTTTTTGGTAGAGATCGGCTGGGCCGTTTTCTTGTAATAAAGTGTTAAAAAAAAAATTTGTCGAGTATTATTATTATTTTTGACGGTTCATACCATAGTCTTCTAGATCATACTAAAATATTACGGCCCTACGACAACTCGTTTAGCTTTAAAAATTCGTCAGTGTGTAAAAATTAGTATCGTTTTTGTGGCATTTGTCAAAATTAGAACTTTCATCGACAAACGATTATCGTTTCTCAGTTTTGTGCGACGATTGGCCGAGCCGTTTTTTTGTGATTTGGAAAAAAGTGTTCAACTTTTTGTCCACATTTAAGCCCATACTATCGAATCGATTTAAAAAAAATCAAAAACTGTTCGAAAGATATTAGTTTGTAGTGATATTGATAAGTTTTAGGTCAAAATATAACGAGCCGTTTCCTTGTAATTAACTGTTGAAAAAAAAAAATAAGCCGATTTTTATGGAACTTTTTTTGGCGATATATATCGAGGTCTTATAGAACTTACTGAAATATTAAAGCCTTACGACAAGTAGTTCAATTTTAAAAGTTCATCAAATTTTGATAATTAGAGGATTTACTTGGTATAACTAGTATAATTTTAGATTAGACGATTTACTTGGTATAACGATAGAGTACTTGGTCTTTTTAACCATACTAAACCATTAAAGCCCTACGCAAACTGGTTCAATTATAAAAATTATTGATTTGTGAAAATTTGCTTTTAGAAAATACTCCGAGTTAAAGTGTTCGTTCGTTTTCAATTATGTGTAATAAATCCACTCGGAATACTTTTATAATCACTAGTAAATTAATTTATATTTTATTGATTAAGTCGATTATTTACACATATCGGAAAGTTCATGTAACTTGCCCCAAGGCAAAATACCAATACCAACTAGTTATATTGTAATATCGATATTCAAAAGTTATCGAAAAATGTTTCTCATCCCTAAGAATATCATTATTACACAAGCGTCGTTTATTGCAGCAAATTAGTTCAGTGCGACTCGACGGTTGTAAGTTACTTTTAATACGCACGAAGACCGTAAAATATAAAGAGATGTCATTTTATAGTCAATACATTTTAACATAGATAATTTTAATTGGCTTCTCAGAGCATAAAGTGGATTAAATGATCATGATTCGCCGACAAAAGATAGGTGCAAATCGTGAGTGATTCTTAATGGCCATCAGAGATGATTAGAAAGTGTTTTACTCGAAGATCTGAGAGCTTTGGGACGTTATAGTTAATAGACTTGTTACTGGTTTTAAAACAAATTTTTGGAATTCCTGTACAGATAGATTTTTATGTCTGTTGTACTATTATTATAGCGCTGCTAACATTATATCCAAACATAAAATTTGCGTTTTTATTCCTGACGCTACAATTTTGGATTTCAGAAAATATTCTTGTATCAAAGTACCTCCAATATAGTCTAAGTTGGCTATGTCGATTTATACAAAAACAAAAAATTGTATCTAAAATATTGATGTCTAATAAAATTATAGATTTGCTAAATATTGGTTTCTAATTAAACTCGCCTAATTAGCAAAACCAGATAAAATTAGAATATTAATAAAAGCGTTTTAAGCATAATTGTGAAATTTAAATTAATCAATATTTATGGAACAGCATTCGAATTCAATTATTAAGCACACAAATTTATTTAATAACACCTAAATATAGTCGCAGAAAAAAATTAAATAAGTGAAAATTGTACAAGCTAAAGCGTCATAATCTTTCTCTGTTCCAAAATTCTTTTATGATTATTATAGATTTTCTAACAATAAATGGTATTATATTTTTACAGGCCAGACCATGATAAAGTTTGACGTTTTCTTAATTTTGTGATTTTTTTTATTCTATATTTTTATGATTCATAATTAAAAAAACACATACAAAACCTAAATTTACACCTTTTTACTACAAACTTCTAATTCGTAAGTCATTTTAGTAGTCCAATTTTTTTTTATATAGTGAATGTAATTTTTTTTCTGAGCTCATGGAAATGTGTAAGTTTATTCTCTCTATTTGCTGAAAACAATTATTCAGTAAATTTTCGTTTGTACAAAAAAATGTCTTATGCAAAAACAATGGCTTGCAAAGAGAGCAAAAATATTATAATCTGAAAATACAAGAATTTTTGAGAGGAAAATAGGTTTCATAAAAATCTATTGCAAAGTTATAAATTTATAACTTCACGCGAAAAAATCAAAAATGAAAATGTTACATACTTATCTTTACGTGTATGTGTATGTATGTTTGAATACAAATTTTTGTCCACGATTTCTTGCGCATGGATCAACCAATTTGAATAATTAAAAAAACATTCGATTTTTAGTGATGGGAAGACGTGCTGATTAGTTTTTAGCAAAGATAGGTCCAGCCGTTTTGAAGATACGGGGCAAAAAGTGCCAAATATAGTAAATTAGTTTTTGAGGTAACGGAATGCGCGATTTGAATGATTCATCTCTTTGAAAATATTTAAAACAGTTGTTATTATTTATTTTGTTCGAATATTCAATTCTGGTAGTGGAAGTTCCAGCAATTTGCCTTGAGACACAATGCCACACTAGTTCCACAAAGATTTTGAAATCTCAATCAAAATGCCATGCATGCCACAACATAATTCAAAAATGAACGTTTGGATTTTACTTCGTAATAATATATATAAATACCCAATTGTGCCAAGTTAATTTAAATGAAATCAGTTTCAAAAAACGCTGTAAATTTCAATATTAATATATATCAGGAATATTTATATTAGGAATGCGTTGCAGTGCGTAATCCCTTCATATAATTTGTTTTAGCAACTTCTTTCGCTTATATACCACGCACTTCTACATTCACAATAAGTTATTTTACGTACTAAAAAATTTCTAGACATATTTTTTATGGCTAAACAACGTTTGCCGGGCCTGCTAGTAAACACATTTTTATAGTTTATGTACAGTAAATATATTTGTATTAAAAATTTGTAATTATTATACAACAAAACTTATTACAGTAGCAAAAAATTATATGCATTTTTAAATTGGTTATTAAAGTAACATTTTTCTTATTCAAGTATGTATATCTATATCACCGATTTAGATTATTAGTAAGTCATTATATAACTCAGCATATATTACAATATAAGAAATCAAGCAAAATAGGTTTTTTTCACAAGGTTTTTTATCCAACTGTATCATCGCACTACATTCCAGACACAATTAACTGTTTCATGTAATAGCACTAATAATCTTGCATCAATAAAAACAGATTGCAGCCGGATAATATATTCATAAATTAATTAACATCATTTCCTTAATGTCCGCAAATGAATTAGAAAATAATTAAGGATAGAACGGAATGACATGCATTATGACATAATAACGCCTATCCATATAAACGTGATAATATTACACCTTATTACACTATTACAGTTTATTGCCGTAGTTGCTACATTAAATATAATTAGTAGATCAAGGATCGAGATTAAAAAGCGAGTGACAAGATATCAAGAAGATTTCCGACTGGGAAGGATTGAAAAAGTCACCAATTTAGATGACCAGGGATGTATTAAGTCATATCATAAGTCATTCCCAAAATTTTATACTCAGCTTTTATCATAAGTTTGGAGTCAGTTTGCTTTGGAGTCGGTTTGATTTGGAATCAGTTTGGTTTGGAGTCAGTTTGGTTTGGAGTCGGTTTGTTTCGGAGTCGGTTTGTTTCGGAGTCGGTTTGTTTCGGAGTCGGTTTGGTTTGGAGTCGGTTTGGTTTGGAGTCGGTTTGGTTTGGAGTCAGTTTGGTTTGGAGTCGGTTTGGTTTGGAGTCGGTTTGGTTTGGAGTCGGTTTGGTTTGAAGTCGGTTTGGTTTGGAGTCGGTTTGGTTTGGAGTCGGTTTGGTTTGGAGTCGGTTTGGTTTGGAGTCGGTTTGGTTTGGAGTCGGTTTGGTTTGGAGTCGGTTTGGTTTGGAGTCGGTTTGGTTTGGAGTCGGTTTGGTTTGGAGTCGGTTTGGTTTGGAGTCGGTTTGGTTTAGAGTCGGTTTAGTTTAGAGTCGGTTTGGTTTGGAGTCGGTTTGGTTTGGCGTCGGTTTGTTTCGGAGTCGGTTTGTTTCGGAGTCGGTTTGTTTCGGAGTCGGTTTGGTTCGGAGTCGGTTTGTTTCGGAGTCAACCACAATCATCTGATGTATAAATCGAAAACTGTTAAATCCTCTAGCAAAATGTTTTCAGAACGTTATAACAATATTAATCGCAATCTAATTGATTTTTGCGTATGATTAACGTTCTGCTCCGGCCTTTGGGAATTAAATACCTATGAATAATACGGTACTGATAATAGAGGAAGTATAAAACGATAAATTAACAGTGAATGTGTTTATGATGTATAATGATAGGATGTTATGACACTTTTAGTGATTAAAATGACTGTCTCTTTGATCTAGCACGTTGCTGCTTAACCTATGTTGCTTCAGCACTAAAGTTATCTCTTGTAATATGCAATAAGCATGCACAGGAGCATAATTGAAAATCTAGGTTTTAAATGAGATATTTTAACAAGTAGCAATATATGTAGATGAGTAAAGATGAATAACCAATGATTGAATCTGTGCAAAATACTTGGCAGTTACACTGTGAAAGTTCAATAATTTTATGCATAGTTGATGACGAAATTATAAGATATTCTAAGCATTGGAAAATCATTAGAAATTCTAGATCTCTAAGGTGCTTCTCAATTAATAGCTTGAGATAAAAGCTAGGTTGACCTTTAACAATAAAAATTTGAAAAAAAATCCGTTCATAACAAATATATAAATGAGTTGAATCAAAAATATCACTAAAAACATAATTTCTAGCATGCAAACAATCTAGATTTGAAATAGATGAGGATAAGTAAAAAGACTGGCTTAAAGTGATAGAATTACCATCGTTAGATGATATTTGACATGCTAATAATAAAAAATATTTATAGTTCACATTTAAGGGATTTAGTTGCGCAATGACGAGTCCTTGGGTTTGTAATTAGACATCAAAATCCAAATCCGCGTTACGCACAGCCTGATATCAAACGACAGTGATGTGTAGTTTCTTTCAATAGCTTGAGATAAAAGCTAGATTGAACTTTAACAATAAAAATTTGAAAAAAACAGTAACTACAATTCAAGGAAAAAATCCGTTCATAACAAATACATAAATGACTTGAATCAAAAATATCAATGCAAACAATCTAGATTTGAAAAAGATGAGGATAAGTAAATAGACTGGCGTCAAAAGCGTTAAAAAATCAGCAAAAAAACAGAAAAATATTTGAATTATTTTATTTCTAGATCTTATTCGCTTAATTTAACATTGAAAATATTAATTATTAGAGAGAATGTGGTCAAGTTCGAAGTGCTGTCATATATGGAGAGATTTGATACTACGGCGAGAGCAGCAAGGACTTTGAGGCGGCCGTACTCTCAAACTATCAATTTTACAAAAAAACGGTTTTCTAAGGAATTGTAGGAAATTTTATCTAGTTTAATTCGTACATAGATACTTTTATCGCAGAATCATCCAGAAAGGAGATATTTTAAAAAAACTGTTGTTTGACGCTATTTTTCTAATATGGCGGCAACTTGCCGTTCAAATTTGAGGTGGCAAAGTTGATTTTCGTAAAGAGCACCTCGAAATCTATAAGATTACCAATTTTCAGAATTCCCGGAGTACTGTACCGGCAAATCGACCAAATGACTGGACTAAAATGGAGATCAAGAAATGTTAACCGTTACTTTGTAACAATGTAGATTTTTGAAGTAAAACTTCTTTAGGTGGGACAGGGGTGTAAATCCGTACAAATGCAACGGAAGTGCGTTACGGCAGAGTCGAGTGCCAATGATTCGTCATTCGCTCTCGATGATATTATTTTTATACGGGTCGATTGTGATTAGTCGTCATATATGTAACATGTGATTAAAAATCTGTCGTTGAATGCTTACCGGCATCAACGTTGTATGCGTACTGATATCAACAATAAAATCGGCATAGATAAACAAACATTTTAAAGTTACATCGTAGTACAAATCTTGATTTAATGAAAAATGCCTGAATAAGAATATTTTACCCTGTTCCTTGAAAATAATAAAACCAATTTTAATTTATTATAAACAAAATGTATTGATTGAAAATTATTTCTATATTATTCGTAGTTTCTATAAATCTATGAAGTTATTAAAATGGAAAATATTTTTTAGGCAAGACAGATATTATAGCTGTTCAAAGATTGAGATTATATCGCCAGCGAAAAAGTAAAAAAAATACAAGCAGTCAATGAATATATGTTAATTTTAATTACATGAAGTTTTTCAAGTTGCAAAAACAAAATTAGTTTTGGCGTTGTTTAACATAATCCACTGTGTGAATGAATAATAATATAAAATTTATTAATCAGCAATTACTTCATTGCTCTAATGGAGGTTCATTTCTAAATGCTAATTACAATGACAAACCGATCATGTCATATTTGAAGTATGACTTTAATTACATTATTGTTTTTAAATATTATACTTATTTTTAATGCTATTATAAATATAAAATTTATAATTTATCATTATATAAATGTGTATAATGGTTGACACTAATAAATGTGTGCATCACGAGTGTTACCGTATTACTAACAAACATTAATCAAAATTGTTATATTATGTATTTATTTTTACCTAACTTGAATTTGCTACTTTGTACAGTAGCAAATAAGTTTTACTTCAATCGCGTGTGATCCTTACGTGCACTCTTTTTTTTTTGAACAATCACTACTTTTGAGTTACCTCTTGTTGATGATGTTTAGGAGATTAGATATACGATAGTAAACACAACATATAGAAAATGTAGTAGTAATGATTGATACAAAATTTCATATATTTTTCATGTCGATATATGTAGTTTTAAAGTATTTATTCTAATTTATCGGTCCAATACTCAAGGTGGGGCACGACACGAGTTGATTTCGTATCCCGCAGCGGTCGCTCACGTATTGTAAATAAATAAATATTCAAAGGCTTTAAAACAATAAAATTTCAGATATACGTACGTGCCAGTTTAAGTGCCTTACGCTGCTTTACGATCTCGGCGAATAAAGTGAGCACCAAAAATCACATAAAGGACAAATCCGGTACATGCAAACAGCTATTTACTATAAAACACTCATTTATTAATATGCTGGTAATGTAAAACTAAAGTATTTGATATTTGACCCAAAAAATAGGGTTTCTTTTAAGTTTTGAAGTCAACGTAATTTATGTAATTTGATCTAATTGTCTTTCAATATTACGTAAATTAGTACATCTGCCAGAGAAAGAAGAGTATGATGCTACATATTTGAATTTTTTGATATTTTCGTAACATCCAAATCTTGACACAACAAAACTATAATTATAGTCTTATGGTCTACTTACGGTATATAATGGTTTTGGAATCTTTTTACGATCAACTAGACCACTATACATACTAATGATGAACAATCTAGAACATCAAAATTTTCTGCCTATCATTGAAGGGATTGAGAGACCTACGTTAAAATAGAAGACGGAAAATGTTGAAAACTGATATATTCAATAATTCCCACATTAAGAGGGTTGTTCTTTTTTTTGTTACAAAAAATAATATTTGTTTTTGTTTTTCTCGAAATATATTTATCATAGAGACATGCGGTTTTTTTTAAACAAAAATTACAAAATCATAGAATATTACGTAATTTTCTTCTTTTTTTGCGCCGTCATTTTTTAACCAGGGGGCGCTAAAGTCGGTCTTGCAAAATCGATCTCTTTTGCGGTGCCACAGATAAATCCGTTGCGCATCGCCCGAAACAAAAAAAAAAGAAACTACGTTGAAGAAGAAGTTTGAATCCAGTCCCCCAACCAAAATGAAAGAAAAAAAGCAAGAAGGAAAAAATGGCAGCTATTTAAAAAAAAGTGTCAAAAAAGGCCTTTTTTTGGGGGCGAAAAGCTTCGCAAAAATTTTTTGCGTAATGTTATCAAGTTGTTTGAGGTAGGGGGACTAGGTATTGCAGTGGTGAACAAATTAAACAAAAATGCAAGTCGATCCGACTCGTAGTTTTTTTTTAAATTGTGGCACCGCATTGAAAAAAGTCAATTTGAGAAAAACGTATTTAAAGTTTTTAATATAATGTACTAAATACACCATGGTGTTCAAAGATGCTGACACATTAAAAAGGTCATGTGCATGAGGTATTATAATGAAAAAGAAGCAGCTGGCATACAATAGCTCGCGGAGCGATAAAAAAACTACGGTTAGTGAATTTCTATAAAAAACTTGAGATGAAAACCAGGGAGTCATTCGATTTGCTTGTAACAAATTTTATGAAAAATAAAAAAAACTCAGTAACTTTGTTGAGCTTTTCAAATGCATGCTATCTAATTTAAAAGATATGGAATGAAACATTAATATCAAAATGCAATATCTTCACTCTCATTTAAAACGGCTTTTCAAAAATCTTGAAGATGTCAGCGAAAAGCAGTAGGAGAGAATCTTTCAAGATATCAGGACTATGGATGGCTGACAATTGTTGGAGCTCAAAAATTATATAGAGATATTTGATTTTTGCGTGTGTTTTTTATTGTAATTTGAGATAAAACTAGCCAGACCATTGATATGTCACAGAAACTAGAACTGTTAGCAAAGTTTCGTTACTTCGTTTGAAATCAGCATCCTCAAATTACTAGAAAACCATCACAATGCACAGGGAAGAAATCTACTTTCAGGCAGTGTAATCGAACATGCTGACTTTCTGAACAAACAACTTAATTCAAGCAATATTTGGCAAAATATACAGCATTAGACCTCCAAAGTTTGAAATAAAAACTCTGCGCTATGCTTAATCTAATTTACTTACATTTAAAAGTAGTAATTTATATATTTAGTGGCATGGGGCAAAAACGTTTTCTCATACAAATGCCAGGGAGAAATGCCACATATATTTCAGGTTGGAACAAAATCTTATACCACAATCTTAGAAACATTTATGCTGTATATTTTAATATTTGCTGCTTCATTATAATTATAATTTACTTAAGTCGTATTTGTAAGCTTCCAATTCATAAGCCTGGACCAAGTCTGGGCCGGTGGTACTTTCCTCTATGGGAAGTCGCATTTGTACGTAAGTTAGTTTATAGATATTCGTATGGAAAATTCCTCAAAATAGAGACAATAGTTGAACTTAAATCTTAATAACTATGTTGAGCTAATTCATATAAATTCTTAAAAAATTTAATATCCTAATTATTAAATGAAAATATATACCAAATTCAACTACAAATTAAAAATAGTCATGCAATAAGAAGATTCACACAACAAAATTCTCAGGTGCTAGTGTTTGTTTGGATCGTATGTTGGAATCTAATTGTCAGACTTTCCTCGCTATGCCCAATTATTCTTAAACTTAAGTTATAAATGTATATAAAAATTTAATAGAAATATTATGATGCTTAATAAAATCTTTCAACATTATTATAAAATGTAATTTAAATTTAAATGTAAGTTAACCAATATATGAAACATATTTTTTGTCACTGGCTAAAATTTAGCACTCGAACACTTTTGTGGCTACAAATCAATTTCCTCTTGCTTCGATGACGTGCATACCACACCATTAAAATACCAAACTAAATATTATTATTTATTTAAAACGTTTAAAAATCAATTACGGATATCCATTTACAAATGTATATTGAATTATGCTGATTCCTTGAGTTATGTTTTCCTTGCTGGCCACATTTTTTTTTTTTTTTTTTTTTTTTTTTTTTTTTTTTTATTTGACTTCGTTATATAACATTTGGTCATATACAAACATAATGAATATACATTAAGGATAAATACATAACATCTTATTACTAAATTAAATTATATAACTAATTAGATTTTACAATAAATTCATATAATATTTTATAATTTCTTTCATTTCTTATTATGCAAATCCATGCAATTGGTTTTATTATACTTTTGTCGTCATAATATTTGTCCAGCATTTCTTCTCGTTGTTTATATACCTGCTACATTCATAATAATATGTTCTATATTTTCCGTCTTCTTCTCCACATTCACAGATAGCTGAAGACCTAATACCAATTTTATATAAGTGACTTGGAAAATTGCCATGGTTTAATCTGATTCTACTTAACGTAGTTACAAATTTTCTATCTTCATTTTTAAGACTTTTAAACAAGTTTTTTTTCTAATTTTATTCTCTATAGTCTTATATGTTTTTCCCTTTACCGTGTCATCCCAATTTTTTGCCATTCCTCTTCCACATTTCTTTTACTTATGTTTTCCACATCACTTTTCAGCATAATGTCCATTTTTTTCCTTGTTTCGTTGCTAATTTTGCTAATTTATCCACCTTTTCATTTCCCTCTATTCCATTATGTCCTCTGATCCACGTAATTTTTATCTCATTTCCTATCAATTTTATATTTTCTAACTCGCTTCGAATTTCTGTATAAATTGCTTCCTAAAAAAGATTTTTTTTTGTTTAGCTTATTAATTTTTCTACACAAACTTTTACAATCGGTATATACAATTGCTCTTCTTATGTTCAAGTTTTTAATATATTTTACCGCTTCTCCTATAGCTACTAATTCCGCAGTATATACTGAAACAAAAATCTGGTAGTTTTATCAATTTTTGAAATTCTTTATTCTCATGGATCATGGCACACCCTACTCATTATTTACTTTAGAGCCATCTGTGTAGATTTCCTCATATCCTCTACTGTATTAATTGTCTCTCATTATTAATATTGACAAAAAAATTGTTTACCTTCATCAAACCATAATTTTTTAAGATTAACGTTGTTTCATATATATTATAGACATTAGTTTTCTTCATGAAATTCAAACTGTCTACCATAATATTTTGCTTATTATCCCAAAATTATTATTCTCCATTAATTTTTCCAATTCTTCTAATCCACTAATAATATTTGGCTCTCTTCTAAATCTTCTTATAAATATATTTATGGATTAAATATTTCCATCTTAGTTTTAGAGGTAATTCTCCACTTTCAACTAACATTGCATTTATTGGCGTGGATTTCATTGCGCCAATACATATTCTGATACATCTATATTGTACTTTATCCAACACCTTTACATGTGGACTACTGTGATAAGCAATGCTACCATAATCTAAAATTGGTCTAATCAAAGTTTTATATAGCTCTAAACTCGTTTGTGGATGAGCACCCCACCATGTTTTGTTCACCACTCTTAATAGGTTTATCCTTTTTTCTTTTTCTTTTTAATATCTTGTATACATCTTTAAATTTCAATTTTTGATCCAACTTGACTCCTAAAAATTTATTACTATTTTTAACCGCTATTGAATGCTCTTCCGTACTAATATGA
>NW_020539726.1:18020230-18084331 GCF_003426905.1 Ctenocephalides felis
AATATTGACAATTTTAAGGGGTATAATACTAATTATGATGAAAGGTAAACACATACCCACATTTCATTATTAGAATACAAAATAGCAGAGAGACCCCTAGGTATCGGGACCCTGGCCCTGTGTATGGACGTGTGTAGGATATTGTGAACGTGTTAGGAATATTTATTAGAAATTTAACCCTTTATTCGGTTATGTGTATGTGGACGATGCGTTGGACCTATATGTTAATTTGTATTATTCATGATCAGAATATATCGGTAATGATTATATATATATATATTATATATATATTATATATATATATATATATATATATATATATATATATATATATATATATATATATATATATGGAAATGGGAAAAACTCTCACACTACTTCTTTTCTGAATCGAGTTGGAGCTTAACACAGCTCACGGACCTGCCCTAGGGCAGTACTACCCATTATTATTATTATTGTTATATAGTACAAAATAGGAAATTAGAATAAAAGAAGTATGTTCATATATACTCATATTATCTTACATATCTTGATCATAAATATAAATAAAAAATACATCGGTATCATTTAATACTTGAAACTGAATATAGAAATCATCTCTAAATATTACACTTTACTCATTGAAATTTAATAAGTAAATTAGTTATACTTTGATGCATACCGTAGTTGTTACATCATAAACTAACTGATAGATAAAAAATAATTTCCTAAATCCGCGCAGTTAAATCCTAAAGTAAAATTAAAATTCAAAAAAGTTCATATAAAAGTTTATACCTGTTGCAGATAAAAACTCGCTATATTATATAAATATATTTACACTGGATAGAATAATCCTCAAATTGTATATGGTTTATGAAAATGTGAAGCACGATATCACAAGCGCAATCCTCTTTAATCCTATTAATGTACAGCAATTGTGTTAATGGGTCTACATAATGGTTTTTGTCTTTGTTCTCCATTCAGATATTCAAAAATATTTTTTTCATTTAAATAATATTGTATTCATATATCAGTCGCAAAAAATTAATACATTTCTAGTATCGATTATTAAGTGACTATCTGGAATAAAATGCTTAACAAATATTACAAAATAAGTACATTAATACTGTTAATAAGTTGTATGAAATATTTTTTATGGCATCGAATCCCTCCAAGTTTTAATACCAGTTCCGCATACACATAAAAATAAATACAAAAATACAATTCGAATCACGCCTGAATTTATCGCGTTCTGATATCTAAAAACCTATAAATCACTGCGGTTACACATACTCGGTTGGCGTTCGAAGCACAAAACTTTTCGAATAAATATTTTATAAGCTACAAATTCAACTAGTTCAAAAAATCCATTCATTAATTATTGTCGTACACGAGTACACCTGGCTGCTACATTCCGAACTAACTAACTGGTTTTCCAATAAGGTGTGTACATATAGTTCCAGTATGCAAGGTACCACTGCTTTCGCGTTGTTTTTCTTTGTCTGTTTGGCAGCAGGACTAGAACTTTATTCGAGAAGGAAAATCCGTAAGCATAGTTTTCCGACGGCGCGCAGTGAAAAACTTCGAGGCGGTTTTCCCCGGGTCTTATCGCGTTCCAAAGTCACAAGCGAGCGTTACGTGTCGCTTGCAGTAGACGAAGAGCTCACGCGAAAGGAATGGGTAAACAATTTTATAACACTATCTTCATTGTTATTATTATTTGGAAAGCAAATAAATACATTCTCTGTATTCTATAAGCTATTGTAATGTGATATTTTTTCCAGTGCCTAGCATTACTAGAAGGAAACCCAATTATTGTAGTATGACTTGTTGATAATTTTTTTACTTTAAATATTTATAGAGTTCCGAAATTTTTACCGAAAAACATATTTGAGTTAATACATTTAAATGAAATTTCATATTACTACTACTTTTTTATGTTATTGATATATTATTTTCATATCTCAGTCAGATAGAGGTGCCTGGTATGAGAGATTATGAAAATAGTTTTCATATTTTATAATACATATCATTTGTCTATTTCATTATACATCGATATAATATTTATTATAAATAAAATATCTTTAAATATCTCTTCAATCTTTTTCGTCTTCAATTTCTTTATAATATTTCTTTAGTTACGTGTTAAAAGATTGTACGTAGTATTTAAACTCGAAACTATTTCAAGGCTGAGACTCTTATATCTACACTACGAGTATTCACTTTTATAACATAAAATAAACTATAAGCAGACGCTATTAGAATTAGCACGGAAGTTCTGTATTCACAACTTTGATCTTTTCAGAATAACGAACTATTTGTTAAAACCAATAATAATTCAAACTCACAAATAAAAGTCATATATGAAGATGAAGATAATGTAAGATTTATATGAAATTCATGTCTGAACAAATAGTGAACAATACTCTTTTATAGGAATGATAAAAATTTTAAGAAAACCAAAAATATAAAGAAATACAGGCAACAATAAATTAATTGATTTCATACTATTTTTCTGTATCTGTATATACGGGTTTTGGTATGAAGGGGTTAACAAATTGTTTAAATTATTAAAATAGTCATTAAAATAAGAAATAACTTTTGATAAATAAGCATTAACTATGTTTTTAAGTAAGAAAAACATAATATGGTTTCACTCCATAAACATTTATCTAAATAACTTTTCAGCTCTGCAATTATCTACATGTCGCCCGTAAGGTGTATATTATGGTGACAAAAAAGGAGAATCGCCAGGCGCGTCATATTTAACGCGCTCAGCGGCGGCGAAAAAAGTACTAAAAGGCTTTCGTATAGTAGTTTGAATAATTTTCCACCGCGGAAACTGTACGTGTGCGCTTCGAAAAATGTACCGATACTTTTTCTTTACTGAGAAAAACTTCTTTTCCAAATGTCTTCGTTTACGTACAAGATCGTTTGCCAATAAGTAGAATTGCGTAAATATCGTGCATATATTTAATGATTCAGAAAAGTAGAAGTTTACAAAGTAAAAACGATATGTATGAACATTATTAAATTAGTTCGTAAACTTTATCGTGATATATGGCAAACGTTTCTTACAAAGAACAGAAAAAGAGGCAACTTGAATTTAACTTACATCATGATGATTAAAATTCTATCATACTCAATCTTTTTGAATTAGAAACATACACACGCACAAATGATATAAGAGGTTATAATTCAAAAGTATTCATAAGCAGAGTTGGATTAACTATTTTTTATTTTGTACACCTTTGCCAGGGTTATGGTGTAGTTGGTCCATTTTACACCACCCGAAATAAAATATCGTTTATATCCCGATCAACGTAAGAATTAACCAGCATGGCTGGTTATACAACTTTTTCCCTCTACTTTCAAAAATTGTCGTTGAAAAATTCTCAACTTTACTTGTTTTTGAGATATCGGCGGTGGACCTTTTTACCCGCAAACTTTCAAGCCCCACTCTATCCTATGTACAATTAAACTTCAACATATATATACCTACAGGATAGATAAACAAACATATAGCAAATTGTTCGACTTCAATCATCAAACGTCAAAAACGGTAATTAGCATATTAATTACATTTGCATGCAAATTAGTTTACTGTTACATCTCAATCATCATTTATCATTTTATTAATCGCAAACCCAGCAATTCTACTGCACAGCACTTAATTTTTTGTTCCGGATTCTCCACTGCGAGTAAGCAATCAAATTACCTATAGACAAATAATCCTGTGTGTTTTCTATACTAAAAGCTCTCGAGCAACTCGAACGAACTAGCGGAACTGCCAATAAACTTCGTCAAACGTTTCACCACTATAATGTCTACATATACTTCCCTTTCCGAAAATCGTCGATAATCAGATTTCTCTGTAGGACAAATAATATGATATATTTCTTATATTTCCTCAAGCCATTTCCTGTTCATACATAACGTATCGTCTAGGAAAACCAAAATTAATCATTGACTACTGTAGTAGAAGATTGTACAAGGTAATATAGAGTTTATATTCAATATATAATATATTGTTGAATATTTTGATAAAATTTGAATTATTTATTTAAACAATTTAACGTTTAACATTAAATAAATATATTTATTTCAGCGTAAACGATACATTTAGATATATTTTAAATAATTTTTCTTGCTATAAGTTTCATAAAGTAATTAATTATTTTAATAAATCCTTGTTTTTATGATACAATACATCTTTGTAAAAAATATCGCGCATTTTAATTTTGCTCGGGCTACATATATTCGGTTTTCGTTTTTCCCTGGCACTGTGCACGCACATTTTAATAAAACTTGTATATTTATCCATTACTCAGATATATGAAAAATTACTAATAATTAGTATTTAATATTATACAGAATAAGCAGAATAAAATTAACTCATATTTTAACATTTTGATTCAATTAAATTAAAAAGTAATTTCCTTAAATGATGATAAATATCTAAGTCAGTAAAAGTCAATAAATTTAAACTTTAATTTAACTATTGATTATTTTGTATTATTATATTAAATAAATTTGTTAATTAGAAGATAAATTACTCTTGAGCTCTAATTATAAGAAATATCTAATAATTATTCATATTATTTAATTAACATATAAGATAAATTAATTAATTAACGTATAAGATAAATTAATTGAAATACATATAAAAAAGATAAAACACATATTTTAAGCAATAATGAATATTCATTAATTTAATACAAAAAAAATTATATTAAAGCAAGAATTTTATTATTGCTACAATAAGATTCATTTAAACGATCACCCAGAATATAAGTCTCTATATAACTATAAAAAAAACATTTTAATTTACTTATCCAGAATGCATGAAATATTTCCATCTTTAGTTAATTTGATTAATGTTGCGGCAAAATGCTGGCGCAAGAAACTAAGTAAGATATTGTAGTTTGTGTAATTTTCTTGGAGTGCGTGCGAGAAACTTTTGATTCAGTATTTATTACTCGAGATATTTTATATAAAGCACGGGTAACAGATTTATAACTTCATCATTAGGTACTTTATCGAGTTTCATATTCGCCAGTTGTTTTTTTAATATTTTATCACGCGATATACTAATGGGAGTAGTACAGATAAATTTTAGTTATTGGGATAATAGATAATTTTCTGATATAGTTACTACAATTTTTCTTCTTGTCATTAATGATCTACCATACTACAAAGATTTTCTTTAGTTTAGTCGCTTCTTCTTAATCTCATCATCAAATATAATATATTACATTTTATGAAATTACATGAACACATATTTTTCAGCCATATTCCTTTACCTAGCAGTAGAAGGTAGTAAATTATATGAATGTCATAAATCCATACTCCAATAACTGCGACTTTAATACTGAAAATCTTTTAAATTATTTGTCTTCAATTTTCAATGCTTAAATAAGAGATGCTGCTTCGTCTTTATTCAAAAGTGAAGTGAAAAAAACAATTCACGCCATATTAAACACGCTCATCGCCCGTCATCGAGGTAAAAAAAATAACGTCAAGTGGAGCTTGTGTGAGGAAATCTTCGGGAAAGAAATGTGAGTTATTGTCAAGAGAAGTTTGTTCTAAAGACTTTATAAAATATTTAAAACTCAAGATTCAACATAGACATGAATGACGTCCGTGCATATATGTGCCATTTTCATTATTAATTATCTTAATCCACTTTGTGAAAATATAAAAAGCGTAGCTTGAGTTGACTGAAAGTTCTAAAAGATATTTGATATGATTTTATTTAAGTTTTATCACATTAGGTTGAAACGAGGTTAGGTCATATTCCACAAAATTTTTTACATGTTTTACCATAATTTGGAATAATTGAATAATTAAACCAACATAATATATTATCTTTTAAAAACATAATATTTTTTTTCAATTATTAGTTATTGCAATATTGTGTAGTAAATACTATTCATATAACAACCTCGGGTACTTTTATGATTCTGGCTACGTGCACAGTCACTCAATCAAAAGTTTAACAATCAATATCGTTTGTTTGACTTCTGTCTGTCAAATACAATTTATATTTGAGTAAAAGCTTATCGTATAAAAATGTTACTCTCGAAAAAAATCATAACTTCAATGTTTGACCAAATCACCGCATTAAAGCAATAAAAATTGTTTAGCACCCGAGTCACGTACGTCTCTTTTGTACGATATGTCCTGAGTTTAAATCAACAGAGATGTTTTTGTTATTTTTGGCATAATATGATTCTGCAGAATTTTAAATTTGATTTTCATTTCGAGAACGTCATGTATACAACCCGAACAAGTTATTTTTTTGTCTGACTTCGTTTGAAAAGTTTGCTACAGGTTAGCGAATGCTGGAGACAAATGTGAGGAGGAGAATAGAAGTGAAAACGAGAATTAAGTATTTTCTAGAATCAACATGAAACTAGCACCACAAGTATCATTTGTTTAGATTGTAAATTACATCTAAAATCTTATATGATTTTTAAAAATAAATCATACAAAACCTCAAAATTTAAAATTTTCAATCAAATACCAAACACTTAACCATTTATCGCTATTATTCATATCATCTAGTATATTTGAATCCTAAATAAATATTTACAAATATTCCATTAGATTGCTAATCTTTCCTGTGGCGATTGATAAGCTTTCTGTTTTTAATGATTCAATAATGAAAGGAATGAATAGAACCACTTAAAACTTTGTTTTCTTTAGTCCAATATTAAAAAGAATTTTTTGTTATACACTTTTTAGATTGAAAGAGAATGAAAGAAAACAAAGAACTACTTAAATTTCTCCATTTAAAAATTAGCTGGAACGTGCATAGGTATGTGTGTGAGTTCTGTGAAGTGCATAATTCATAGTACTATTTATATAATTTTATAAAATTATTTTGCAATTGTGCAATTTGTTTTTAAACTGCATTTGCAATTATAATTTTTCGATTTTGGTAAAAATATAATAATTTTTCAATTTGTAGATTAAAAAAAGAATTACGATATTTGAACCAAAGTAATTATATCCTATATATTTAGTATAATGTGATTTAGTCTTATGTCACATGTGCAATCATGAATTGAGAAATTTTGCATTGAGATATGTGCTCTGTATAATCTTGGATTACATTGTATAATATAAAAATGCTATCATGACTAGTTTTGCAAATCTCTACTACGTGTGTCTCCGTCTTTAATCTTCAATAGTTTAATAGTCATCTTTCGTGAATTTTCTTGCGAGATTTAGAACGTTCCTTGTGAATAAATTTAAGTATGATGAAAATGATTTTATAATTCTGTTTAATATTATAAACTAGATTGCTTTACTATTTCATATAGTGTTATTTACAATTAATTTAGTAATTAATCTCGCTTTTATTCGTATTATTCTGACATAACCGACAAAAATTTCAAAAATTACCGATAACAATAAGTATGAATATGCTAATTTATCAGTAATTAACTATAGCTAATGCACATAATATCTAGACCAATTTCTAATTACTCAGCTCTATTTTAGAATTAATAAAAAAATAATTACATGACACACTTTACCATTACTTTGCTAACGAGACTTTATCCGAGTAAGCTTCTGATATCGAAAACATCTCCCATTATTTGTCTATGGCTAATTTGATTAATGTTACTGTTAGAAGAGCAGTCTGTTTTTGCGAAGCGAAGCAAAAAAAACTACACGTCATTTTTTTTAAAGCGCTCAGCACCGCTGAGAGACAAAGAGACGGGAAAATAACAACGTTTTGAATAATTTTTCTCTTGTATTTGTAAATGTACACGGAAAATGTTATGGAGTTTTTAATATAGCAAACTTTTATAATGTTCTCTCAGATTATTTGCCTAAACGTAATTTGATTAATGTTCCCGTGAAGGTGCGTCTGTTCTTTTCCGCATGGCTCGAAAAAGCGATTCATATTTACCTTGCTAACTAAGTCATAAATGTAAGATCGCGAGATGAAGAAAAATACTCATTTAAAATTGCCTAAGGGTAAACATTATATTTTAAGTAAAATAAATATAAACGTATATTCATCAGCAGGTGTTGTAGGTTTACATTACAATTACTCTAATGAGATTGAGATATACTACGTTATATTAAGTATTGATAAATTTTTATGAACTGAAGAATTACTTAATCTAAAAAACAACATAAAAGTTATAATAGATGTAAATATATATATATATATATATATGTATATAGTAAATATATATGTATATATATATATATATATATATATATATTTAATTATTCACACCTTTTTCAAGCACCACGCCGGGACCTCGTTATTTCGTAATATGACGCGAAATATTTTCTCTTGTTATTCTTGAATGAAACATTTTTTACCTTAATTTTTGTGAATACTTCAGACATAATTCATTGTTCATTTAAAAATGTTTTTTGTTATTTGCTGAGGGAAAGCATTTTCAAGTTTTCTCGTTCTATAAATTCTGTAAACATATTATTACCTTTATACACACATACACACACATACATATATATATATGTATATTTATATATATATATATTATCTATTCTGAATATGTTGCATAATAAGATACAACTATGTTAAGCAATAATTAGCAATTTAATTTCATTCATATTTGTGGAAATGATACTTATTTACTTGGAGACATGTAAATTTATTATAGAATTGAGCAATACTCTTTGTCAATCAGATTTTGAATGAATTCGATAACACAAGTAGAACATTTTATAAAAATATCTTTATGAATATATTTTCATACATATCTGTAACAAGGTATTCCATGGTATAATGGTAAAGGACTCTGGGCAACCTGACATCGTGCAGTAGCGATTTCCATATTTAATAGAAAATATTTATAAAAAATATGTTTCCAATTAAAAAAAAATACCACTTTGGGCACTGCGATATGACAAATCTTTTACACTGGTCTTCCCTTAATTGAGTTAGAGTTCAACTCAATCCAATGGCAGTACTAGCCATTATATCTATAATAATGTAACCTTTTGCATATATTGCACAATTGTTCCATAAGTTTACATATTAACACATAACATTAATTTTAGTGATAGTTGTAAAAAATACAAACAAATAAAATAAATTATTTTTAGCATTAAACAATGATGTGTTCAATGATAATAACAAAAACATAGTTAAATATAATTTTAACTTTAATAAAATACGCTTGTATTAACATATTGTAGTAATGATTAATCCAAATAACTATTATTTATAATTATTTCAATGATGATTTCAATATAAATTTATGACACATTTAGTAATCCGTGGTATCCAAATTGCGTACCGCAAACCCCTTCGCAAGTGAATTTGCCCCGTCCGTCCTCCGGACGTGTCCGGGTGGCTTATAATGCATCTCCGGTACCTAAACCTAGGGCATCCCTCTCTTTATGTAAATAGAACGTACGGTACTCGGCTGCGAAACTACTAACAAGTAAGTACAAGTGGGCACACATTGTCTACTAGCTAGTTGCGGCCGGAGTATAGGGTCACGATCTCTTAATCTTTACTCAAACCGACAAAGTTTCATCAGGCTGCCTGTAATAGACTCATGGTTGGTGAAATGGATCTCGTTTCTTATTATGAATTGCATTTTCATAATACAAAGCCGAACTTACTAGATAATATGAACCTGCTGCGTAAATAAATCTCTTCAATATACAAATGACTATTCTGATTTTATGGTTTACATATATTTTTCACGTTACCAAGTAATTTACAAGTACAACTATCACAAAAAAATTACATTATATTAAAAATTGCAGAAGTTACCAGCGTTGCTTCTACTTTAAATAAGAATACAATTTGGTAATAAGTGTTTTCTATATAAATAATAAAGAATATATATAAAATTGAATTTTTTTAGGTAGCAGACTTCTAGCGGATATGGGTTTTCATTATGAATTACATTTTCATATTATGAATCCAAACTTAGTAGAGGATTTGAACCTGCTATATGAATAAATCCCATTGTTATTAACACATTTCTGATATGCTAATATAATTATATAGTTTTATACAAATAAAAGTTTGCATTCATTACAAAAATGAAAGTTTTAGATGGGTGAACCATAATTTTTCAATCAAATATTAGTAAAAAACACTTATTAATAATCAATGGTATAAATAAATTAATAAAATCAACAAATATAAACAAAAACATCCCTAATAGATAATTGCAAAAAAATATTTGATTCACTAGGTATATAATTATATTTTAGGATTTATGTAAAAAAATAAGTTAAGTAAAATTAATTAACACTAGCAATTAAAGTAATGAAATTTATAAATGAAATTTTATTTTATCATTTTAAATTTTTAAGTATTTTTGAATCTTGCATAAATCTAGCATAAATTGCCTCAACTTACTCCAAGATTTATAATTTCTCTTTCTCAATACCACTTGCGATAATAAGTATTTAGCAACGACCACTTATCACAATCTTTTCAGATTAAAGCAATGAAATTCATAAACAAAATTTCATATTTTACGGTTAGAGTAAAACCAAATTTTATTAAAATATTTTTCAATCTTGCATAAATCTAGCATTTTGTATTGCTTTAACACATTTCAAGATAATAAGTTTCTCTTCTTTAATACCTCTCCCGATATTAATATTTAAAACGACCACTTCATGTCACGATCTTTTCGGATTGATCTGATTTATATAATCTTTTATCTTTCCTCCGGGACATTTAACGATCTTGTTAATATTTTATGAGAATTGCAGAGCCGTCACCAAACTCGTATCGATAAAAATCCAGTTAATCAACTTTTGTTCTCGAAAATATACTTGTTCACGAAAAAATATAGTTCTAAGTAATGGTACTAATAAATTTAAAATTTATTTCTAAATAAAGAACCTCTAATATAAATATAACAGCACCTTTATAAGTACATATATTTTAGTAATGTGTAAATATTTTGTGATAATGCTTATGCGTATGCGTAGCTTGTAGAATTGCATATGAGTAAATCATAATATGGATATGAGTAAGCAAAAGGATACGAAAATAATTTAAATATATATGAAAAACATATTAAAACTATTATAATTTTCTTTACAATTTTGTTATAAATTTATATAAAACTTAGTAAGCATAACTGTACCGAGTGTAAATTTGATAAATACTAATAATACTTCTAACTAATATTACTAGTTATCAATTAGTAATATTACTAGTTATCAATTAGTAATATTACTAATTATCAATTATTTATATGATTGAGAAAAATATTTAACACTTTGACATATTGTTATATCAAATAAATAATAATGGGTAGTGCTGCCCTAGGGCAGGTCCGTGAGCTGAGTTAAACTCCAATTTGTTATATCAAATAGATCAAATTTTCTAACGACAAAAACGGTAATTTTATCAGACTATGCACTATTTATATTATATTATATTTTTATATAACATTTGCATATTATTTACCGGCGCGATGTCTAGTGCCCGTAAGCGTGAGTACAATGTTGTAATGCACGTATTCCCAATGAAAACAGTCAGGTACGTGTCGTGCGAGTAAGTCCACGGGAAGGCCAGCGGGGCAAGATATGCCACTGGTACATTTGCACCAAACGTCCCGGACAAAGAGCGCAGAATTGATTTTTTGTAGTCCCTTGGCACTGCGGTAGTAACTTTTAAATCTGGCTGATTGCCATATCAGAAACACGTACGTACAGATGACTCAAAACCATGTCAAAATCTGACCGATATGCCGGAAATAATAAATATGGGCCAAGTATATCTTTCACTTTAGCGGGATGAAGGTGAAATATGAGATTGGAAGGTGATTGATGATTTGATTGAAATATTTTAGTATCTGATATATTATATTTCATATCTAGATAATATACTTCATTAGGAAATGTTGGATTCTTGAATGTATTAACGAACATTGTTGTAAATTAATTGAATAATTTATTTTTAATATAAAATAAAAATCATAATTGATAAAAAATGTTGTATAAAATACCACTAACAAAAAAATTGTTTGTACTTAATACATAATTCACAATTATGATTAAAAATTATTTTTATTTTTTATTATAACAGACTGTTTAAATTTTAATATATTTAACTCATAAAACTACGATATAAGAAATTAATACAAAAAATGCAAAAATAAACAATTATTAAATTAACAAGTATATATCCTGAATAAATTAAATTGTTTATAAAATTTATTTGGCACATTACTATATATAGAACTTTAATGAAAAGCATATGAATTAAATAATATAGACAAAATAAAGCTCTACCGTTTAATTGAACATTTTTCGCAGCGCTGCAAATGATTTCATTTCATTCGGATTTATGTGCCGTTTTTCATTTCATGTTTATTATATCTACTTAAATATTCGCCTGCAAATCGAGTCAGATTTAAAAAAATACTTTATACCGCGAAGTAAGCTCTTCTTGATGAAAGTATCACGTAAAATATGATAATTTAAAAAGAAATGTAATATCTTTTATTTCATGAAGACGGATTATGAATTTTGAAATTTGGATTTATAGTGAAAAGATGTAAAATTAATTTAGTTCAAAAATAGATAGCAGTGGAGGATCTGTTTCGATTCACATATTTGATGTCAGAAGATTTTTAGAAAGTTATGTTATAAAATTAAACGCAAAGATGCCATTGAATTGTAAATTTATCTTTTTTTAACTTTAATATGTTGTTATTTTCACAAAAATATATTGTTGAGGTATTATCCCAAAATAAATGAATAATTATCAATCTGTTGCATTTACAATTACGACCAGGCAGGTAAAATTTTAATTAAGTACACCTGTCTCAAAAGCACTTTAAACCTTCTATTCGCACCCTTTTGAAACGTTTGACACGAATATTTAATTTACAATGTACGTACATAAAAACGTGTTGGCAAAACTCTGCTCGACGAAATTGAAACCGAGGAAGAAGTGAAATCAAATAATTTCCATTCCAGATTTTCACAAAGATGCCCCTACCGTTTCGGCGGGCGGTATTTTATGAAGTTCAACAAAAAGGTATCAATGCATAATCCCATTTTTATCTCTTCGAAACGTTGAAAACGCGTAAACACAGGCCGCCGACACCTTTTAACAATTTATTCCAAATGCGTGCGCAATAAATAAGGAATCTTACATTCCTTTCAAAACGGTCCTGCGTATATAATGTGGTATGGCACTGTCGGCGGTATAGGTGATGAAATAAATCGGCCCCAAATCAAGTCGAAAGATCTCTAATAAACACCTGAACGTCATCAAACGGGTAAACACCGAAGCAATAATTTGGGTAACGACCCCAGCGCATGGACAACGTCCGTGATTGCCTTACCGATTTTATCCAGAGTTCAAGAACATTGACACTCCATATTTAAGGTCGTGTCATTTTTAGGTTTTATTTTTTTACTTAAGGTGCCGATTCTGCAGCACAACAGACCAATATTATGGCAAGGATATGTTTTGAAGAAATTTTCATACTAAATTATGATAAAGCCATGTGGTTTCTGTGCATTTAGGCGTTTTTCTTAGGTTGTCAGAATAAAAAGCCGAAACCTAGAAACCGCACAAATGTCAAAAAGTCGATCTTAGATAAGAGGGCCTTCTGACCCAGTTCATAACATACGAGAGACATTGCAGTGCATGTGTAAAACGCGTGAATAGACAGCAAATACATGCCATTTTGACAATATTCAGTATGATTCAGTAGCATAATGTATGGAAGTGGGAGGTAAACCATATCGCCATAACATTGGTCTGTTGTACGGCGGATTCGGACGGTGACAATAAAATAATCAACAATAAAATTATCAAGTATTTTACAAATTTTACAATTAATTACGAGTGCTTAATATATATTTTTGGGGTAATGTGTCAATGGTATTAAGAGTAGGAAGACATCTTACATTTAGTGCTTGATCGTCAAAAAAATTGTATATTTATTTGCACTGAAAATGCGTCAAATGAGTCTCGAAACGTTTGTAGCTCTAACACTATTATTAAAATTCACCACTCTAGTCTCAGAAAATGATTGTATTCATATTTATTAATTTCTCCCAAATTTGTGTACATAGGTTTTTCTCACTGGTCCTGTCTTTAATCAAAGATGTAAAATTATTGTTATGTGTTAAGCAATGTCATACATTATGAATTTATGTGTTTTCTGGTCGACCATAAATGTCTTTGATGATTGGATAGTGTATGTTTTCGAAACATTTGATTGGATTAAATTTTCTAAGATGTTCATCGAAAATTAGTTCGTTTTGTCACGATCGTCGTTTGGTAGGTGTCAGCAACAAATTCGATGTATGTTCTTTATATAGATTTATGCCACACAAAAAACATACAAATGAGGTACTACAAAGTCGGAAGGTGATAAAAAAATTAATAAACAATAAATATAAAAGTTCATTGGGTATATTTTGACTAGAATGTCTTAATTGAATTTTATGTCTGCAAGTGATGTTCATGTTAAGGTTGTTTATTAAACTATTTTTTGAGTAAATTTACATATCTGTAATAATGTCGTATACTGCGGCTTTTGCAAAATTAGAATATGGACAACGGAACTTAAATTTGATATGCAATTTTTATATAATCTCAAACTCATTACAAAAGAAATTTATAACTTCCCGAAAGGGAAGTTTATGTTTTAATCAAAAAAATCCGGTTTGCTAATTTTGTTTTCTCGACGTTTCAAACCATTCTGAATCGAATTCGGAAAAAGTATGTGTGTGTGTGCATTGAATAGATTTTTGACTTCAAATCCATGCTTTCTTATAAACGGCTAGACCTATTTCAATAATTCAAAAGTCATTCGATGTATCTCGATAAAGACTCATTTGTCAGTTTTGGGCGACGATCGGGCGAGCCATTTTTTTGTAATTTGCAAAAAAGTGTAAAACTTTTTGTTTATGTTTTAGCTCACAAACACTGAATCAATTTTAAAAAAATAAAAAACTATTTGAAAGATATTGGGTTTAGGACAAAACTACCGAACCGTTATCATCATTGGTATCCGACTTATTTTGAAATAATAAAGTTGCCCCACTGAGATAGGGTGTCAATGGTGTCATACTCCCGGGGGGTCGTGGCAAATCACGAATTGTTCTCACTTTTAAAAACTTGGGGGTAAGATAACCTAATTTCAAAATTTCATGCAAATTGGAGCACAGTAAAAAAAATTCAGACCAAAACCGCTCCATTGACAGAGTACTGGTAATGATACTAAAAAAATTTAGGTACAGGTCATCCAAGCCGTTTCTTGTAAATGATGTTGAAAAAAATGATACTTTTTTACAATACGGCAAGTAGTTTAATTGTAAAAAATTCATCAAAGTTTGAAATAACATTATAATTAAAATTTGTGTGACACATGATAAAAAATGGCAAACTTTGTCAATGCATTAAACTGTAGAATAAACTGTTAAAAATTTTATCTAAATATCTATATCCAATTTCGATGATTAACTCGAATATTACACCTATTGTGAAGTTTTTGTAACTTGCCGGCAAAATGCCATTTTACATAGTTTGTAATAGAATTTAAAACATTTTTTAGAAATTAGTAAACAAGTTTGACTTTAGAGAAACTCTCAGAAACATAACGACCTCATATGATATAACACTTTTATATGTTAATAATAAGGTTTAGATTCGAACCTTAAATACAAATATAATATTGCCAAAGATTTTTTTATTTATATATTTATTATAGGCAATTAGAAATACAATTTTTATGATCCTATGTGATCCATAAAATATGTCATTTAGAGGTCTCCTCCACTGAGAAGATTTCTCTGTATATAGTAGTAGATAATAATCTGGGTTAGTAGAAGAAACAGTGCTTAAATTAAGTTAGTAGGTCTTCCTGCCATTTTTTGAGCCTATGATTGGAGATGTTTTTTATTATTTGCATTGCTGGATTTAGATATTGGTCAAGTTTCATATGCCAAAATTGAATTACTTCTCCGCGACACATTGCCATTGATATCAGCGCATTACAACTTAATTGCACTTTGATCGGACCAGCGGGCTTTCGGGTTTCGGTTCAAAGGTCAAAAAAGAACTTAAAATGCACGCCGTGAGGTCCTATTCCAAAAACACGCCGGACCAAAGAGATTTATTACTTCAGCAAAACTATCTTCATTCGATTTTTTATTGGATTTTATTAAGATATAAAGATCACGAGTCTTCGGGTTTAGATTATTTTATGGATTCGATGTGGTAGCTTTATGTCAATTCAGTATTAGCTTTATGTCAATTCAGTATTTATGCTTTGTAGAGGAATGTGGGTAAATATTTATGCAACATTGTAAATTGACTTTTTCGTGATTTGATTACAATTGTTCTTACAATTATTTTTAAAAATTCTATATACTCATTTGCATAGTTAAAATTATTCTAAGTTTATAAGTGAGTTTTGAATTTTAGCTAGAATTACAAACAAAAATCCGAAACATTTTTGATATTTAAAAATAAAATTTGAATTTCTTAAGTAAAACTTATTTAGGGTGTAAATCCGCACAAATGCAACGAAAAAGCGTTACAGCAGAACTGTGCGTCATTCGCTTTCGATGACATCATTTCTATACGGGTCGATTGTGATTAGTTATCGTATATGTGAATAGAGATCTGTAGTTGTATGCGTAATGGAATTAACGTTGTATGCGTACCAGTATCAACGTTGTATGTGTTCCGATATCAACAAGGAAATCGGCATAGATGAATAAACATTTTAAAGTTACATCGTTGTACAAATCTTGATTACCCTAGAATATTTTACCCTGTTTCTTGTAATTATTGATTAATTAAGTTAATGATTAGTAAGTTTATTGATTAGAAATTATTTAGTTTCTATAAATCTTTGATGTTATTAGAATGGAAAATATTTTTTAGGCAAAACAGATGTTACAGCTGTTCAAAGAATGATATTATATCGCCAGCGAAAAAGTAAAAAAATACAAGCAGTCAATGAATGTATGTTAATTTTAATTATATGAAGTTTTTCAAACACATTTACATGATAAGTGAAGTTATGAAAACAATATTTGTTTAGACGTTGTTTAACATAATCCACTGTGTGAACGAATATTATAGAATTACTCAGCACTTACTTTATTTCTCTGATGAAGGTTCATTTCTTAATGCTAATTACAATGACAAATCGATCATGTCGTATTTGAAGTATGACTTTAATTACATTGTTTTCACATATTATATATGCTTTTTAATGCTATTATAAATATATAATTTATAATTTAAAATTATATAAATGTGAATAATGGTTGACTAATGAATTTTACTAATAAACATTATTCAAAATTATTATATTATATTTATTTTTACTTAAATGCCATCTTCTACAATAGCAAATAACTTTTATTTCAATTGCATGTGAACCTTACGCGCACTTTTTTTTCAAATTTTGAATATTTGCCTTCCTAAAAAAAACTCATCGTTTTTCTTCAGAATGCCAACACAAATAAATCATTTGAAACAGGTGCTTTGTTTTTTTACAAACTTATCTTTTTAGGTAGACCTGTCGTAGGAATCAATAGGAATAGAATGTTTTTCGAATCATTCGAATCGGGTGCCCCGGTCTCGCAGAAACCGAACATCTGCACATCTGGTTTCCGTATCACTGAAACGGCTGGACCTGTCTTTGCCAAAAATTTAAATAATGATATAAATAAATAATCTTTTAAAATTATTTCATCCAATTCAGCCCTGTGCAGGGTCCACCTGTACCTGTAGCCTTATCTCAATAAAGATGTTTGAGTCGATAAAATGACTAAGCAACATGTAGATACATGGGCCCATTTCTTTCATGCGCCTATAAATTTGTTTTAAGGACTGATTTAGGTAAAATTGTCGGAATGCACGCGCATCTAACCCGCATGTCAGCAATAAAACATCAAATAAATAACGATAAATATCTGTATCATTAGATTATCGAACATCAGTGACAAGCACGATGTGACTCTTTCAGAAAATGATGAAAATTTCCGGCCTATAATAAGATGTCGAGAAAATTAGGGGACTGAAATAGTACAAAACTAATCGAAAACTTTTCTAAGAAACTTATATGTTTTTCCTAAATTTCTTGTATTTATTGAGTCATCTTATAGTCTTTTTTATCAATCTTATATTTCTTTATTCTATTTTTATCATTTAAGAAGGTAAGATAAAATTTAGTTCAACTTCAAAAGGTTTCATTATTAATCAGCCTAATAATAATATGATCAAACCCATCTAAATTATTCTAAAACACGTTCGTGGACAGTAAGACTTTTAGCAAGGAAAAAATCGCATTCATTATATTAACTTTCTGAAGGAAAAATTCATATTTCTGTCAAAAAATCCGATTTGTTAATTTTATGAGACCAAATTCTAGCGGATTTTTTACCTTTTCTCAAAATCTGCTGAACCGATTTCAGAAATTTAAAATCAATTTGATGTATCTCGTATGAGGACTAGCGTTTATCACTTTTACTCAACGATTATCCAAGCCGTTTCTTTGTAAATAGCAGAAAGTGAAAAAAAATGTCCACGTTTTAGCCTGTAATTCTGAATCGATTTTGACAATTCAAAAACCGTTCGAAAAATATTGGTTGGGAATCGTGTTGATTAGTTTTTGGTAAAGATCTACCGAAACGTTTTCTTGTAATAAAGTGTTAAAAACTTTTTTTTTCGATAATTTTTATGAATTTTTTTGACAGTAGATACCAGTCTTATAGATCATACTAAAATATTACGGTTCCACGGCATGTCGTTCAATTTTAAAAATTCGTCAAAGTTTGCAAAAATTAGTTTACATATTACTCTATCTAAACTCTGAATAGACTTACTCTCCGGAAGTATAGAAGAGATATCAAACTTCTCTGAACAATATTTTCGAATATTGTCTCAACTTCGGGTTCCACATACGGAGCAAAAACGGTTATTGTACGTACATACTTGAAAATATAATCTATATATACATCTCTAACAATTAAAATAAAAATTACTACTTATGGTAAAAAATTCACAACAAATCATACTATTATCATCATTAAAACCTAAATTCCCAAATATTATTATCCGACTTTAACAAACATGAGTGCAATTAATAGTAAATTCATAAATAGTCATTATTATTTTGTCAACAACTGACTTCAACAATTTAAGCAACAATATTATTTATGAAAGTTCTATTAAACGTTTTTCATTATGGAAATAAATATAATACAATAGTAAAAATAGTCTTTTGTAGTCATTTATTTACTCTTTTATATAATTCATTACCAATTAATTAGATTTTTTCATTAATTTTTGTTAAAACGCCGATCAAACGTGACGAAAAGTCATCGATAGAATAATAAAAGAATAAATGAAAGTAATTATATTGTAATAAAATACAAAGAATTTTCAATTGAAAAAAAAATGTGATTAAAAATGTTTTTGTAATTACACTAATACTACAGATAAAATTTGCCATGTGTTTTTAAATTTTTGCAAAATACTTTTTTCAAATTTCAATTCTCGAATGTGATTTTGGAACTTGTAATTATGAAACTTGTGATGCTGCAACTCGTGATGTTGCAACTCGTGATGTTGCAACTTGCGATTCTGCAACTTGCAATTCTGCAACTTGTGATTCTGCAACTTGCGATTCTGCAACACATGATTTCGGAGAATCTGCTGCAATTGCTACTTTATTACTTGGCTTGAAATTTCCTATAGTTAATTTGGCTTTTTTTGTATCAATAATTTTCTGCCTGCGTAAACCATCCACTCGCCTATAAAACAACAAAATGCAACCCACAAACCCAGGAACCAACCATGAAATAAAATCTTCAAATGATCCAAAGAAATTACCACCAAGAGTTTGTTTTTCATATTAGTTTTACCAATTTTTTTAATCTTGTTTAAATAAAACGTATCGTCTGTAATTTTGTCAACAATTCCAAATTCGAACAACCTCATCATGACGTCATTGATTCTTTCCTTATAAGGAGAGTTTTTTAAAACAGCAAACGATGTTGGATATTTTAAAACATCATCGATTACATGTGTGAATGTTCTGTTTCTATCCAATAATGCAAGAAATGAATTCGCAAATGTAGATTTTAGGACAAATGCATCTTGCTTTTTTTCAAAAACTTGGGTTATACCATTTTTTAGTTTTGAGTATATAAAACGATTTTGGCTTTTATTGTTTATGCTCCATTCCACATCTTTAATGAGGATGTTTATGGCAATATGTGCATATATTGTCAGATTGGAATCTACTAGTTCTTGCATGTTCTTGATGTCCAAGGATTTTGGTGGAGTCATCAACTTGTTCACCAGTTTTCCTTGGATGAAATTGCTGTACACCACACTGCTCAATGCTGAAGTTAGGAATAATATACGCTCAAGGCGTATTTTTGGCGAATTTTGTGATACCATCAAAGCAATTCCATAAGATGCAAAAATGAGATCCATAAATCGTTTGTTGGTAGTTTCCACAAATTTGGCACGAAAATGCATCAGAACCCACCAAATCAAAACCAGAACTAATATCGTCGGTATGATAGTTAACCAAAACCATCTATCTTTAGAACTCATGTAACTATAATCCTTTACGTATCCAATTTTTGGTGTCAGGACACTTATAGATTTTCTGTGAATTGGATACAAAGCTGTGACATAGTCGGTTTCTTGGCAGACCTTTAATTCTCCTAAATTTGCAGAAATATCTGCATGTTTGTCTATAAGTAGGTAGATACCTGTACACTCGTTGTTTTATCCCAATTTGCAGGAATTACAAGGATTTGTGTGTAGTTCATGGCTTTTTGTAATGTTTGAGCGATTGTTGGATCAATTCCAGTGAAACCTCAAAAAAAATTAAATTATTATATTATTTCATTGAGATTGAAAATAGATAATCACATAATCCACAGATTTACAGATTTTGATGGTATCCTGGCAAAAACTTTTATATGCTTAGATTTAAATCTTCAATAACTAGCTAAAATTACTTTTTTGATTATAAAACATCAAAATTAGAAGAAAATTGATCCCAAAATTTAATTAGTTGATTGTGGCATTTAACCTCAGTTAATTTAGATATTTATATATATTAGTATATATATATATATATATATATATATACTCACCGAATATATGTTCTGTTTTATTAACAATATCATACGAATATTCATATTCGCGCGCCATATAAACTCTGACAGGATAACCGTTCATATTCAAAATCCTTTTCCCATAAACATCCATAATTTTTTTGATATTTAAATTTTGCGTAAAATGAAATTCATACATATATCCACCTTCTGGTATATTTTTAAAAGGATTATAAAATGCAAGAACGAATTTGTTTTCTTTTTTGAAAATTATCAAAACGTTTAAAAGTTGATGTTGTTGCCAGGTTTGCTGCAAAAAAATAAATACTTGTTCTTGATTTGCATTTGTTGTAATAAATATTGTGTCGTCGTTTCTATTTTTGGATATTTTGTACAGGATGTCTTCAGTTTGGTTCAGGATTTGTGATATTGTTAATGTTAGTCCGGTTGTTGAAGGTGAACTGAAAAATGTTTTAGTTTAGTTATGTATAACTACAAATTATTCTGTGTAAACTCTAAATAAACTTACTCTATTAAAGTATGAATTTGAAGAGGTGTAAAACTTCTCTGAACAATAATTTTTAATATTGTCTCAACTTCTGTTTCCATGTATGGAGCAAAAATAGTCATTGTTCGTGAATCCTAGAAAATACAATACATATATACATATTTAATAATGAAAAATTAAATGTGGTTTTTAGTTCAGAAGTTGACATGTTTGTGCAATCCACTACTTACATTAAAAAATTCCAACACAAATTTACCAGGCACAACACTAATATCATCATTAATACCTAAATTCCCAAATTTTTTATCCGAGCATTTGATTTCAATAAACAAAAGTGCAATTAAAAGTAAATTCATATTTTTAGACATCATTTTGCCAACACCTGAATTCAACTACCAACAGTATTTCTTATGGTAGTTCTATTGTTTTTCATTATGCAGAAACTTATTATAATAGAAATTAATTGTCTTATTGTAATCATATAGTGTTTTATATAATTCTCTAATAATTTATAAGTTTTTTTGTTAATTTTTGTTAAAACGCCGATCAACCGCGACGAAAAGTCATCGATAGAAAAATAAAGGAATAGATGAAAGTGATTGTATTGTAATAAAATACAAAGAATTTTCAATTAAAAAAAATGTGATTGAAATAATTTTTGTAATTACACTAATTACTACAGATAAAATTTGCCATATATGTTTTTTTGCAAAATACTTTTTTCAAATTGCATTTCTCGAATGTGATTTTGGAGCTTGTAATTATGAAACTTGTGATTCTGCAAGTTGTGATTCTGCAGCTCGTGATTCTGCAGCTCGTGATTCTGCAGCTCGTGATTCTGCAGCTCGTGATTCTGCAGCTCGTGATTTTTCAGCTCGTGATTCTGCAGCTCGAGATTCTGCAGCTCGTGATTCTGCAGTTTTTGATACTTCAACTTTTGTTTCTGCAACTTGGGATTCTTCAACTCTTGATTCCGCAGCTTTCGTTTCTGCAACTTGAGATTCTGCAACTTGAGATTCTGCGACTTGAGATTCTGCGACTTGAGATTCTGCGACTTGAGATTCTGCAACTTTCGGCTCTGCAACTTTCGACTCTGCAACTTTCGACTCTGCAACTTTCGACTCTGCAACTTTCGACTCTGCAACTTTCGATTCTGCAACTTTCGATTCTGCAACTTTCGATTCTGCAACTTTCGATTCTGCAACTTTTGATTCTGCAACTTTCGATTCTGCAACGGGTGATTCTGCAATGTGTGATTCTGCAATATGTGACGTTGAAGAATTTAAATTTGCAACATGTGATATTAGAGCTTCTGGAACATGTACATTTGCAACCTGTAGTGTCGAAGTTTGTGATTCTTCAACGTGTATTTCTGCAATATGTATTGTTAGAGATTGCGATTCTGCAACTCTTGTTTCTCCAATACATGATGTTGGAGCTTCTGATTCTGCATCATGTGATGTTGGAACTTGTGATTTTGCAACGCATGCTTCTGCAACTTCTGTTTCCGCAACTTTGATTTCTGCAACATGTGATGATGAAGTTTGTTATTTTGCAACATGTGATTTCGGAGTTTGCAAATCTGTTGCAATTGCCACTCGAACAAATTTATTACTATTCGATAAAACTTGTTGAGCACTCGCGTTTGTTTTTTATACGATCGGCTCAACCGTTTCTTTTAAATTGCAAAATAATGCAAAATTTTTCGACCGCGTTTTAGCCAAAAATTCTGGCCCAAATTTGAAAATTCAAATATTATTCGAAAGGTATCATATGATAATTGTGCTGATTATTTTTGTTTTGTCCAAAATCGTCGACAAAAAATTATGTCCACAAATGTTCAGAAACTCTGAAACGTAAAGATATGCAATTTTGATTTTTGAACAAATACAATAAATTATCCTACAGGTATAAGTTAATAATAGATTAAAATTTGAATCCTATAGTCCCTTCAGCATCACGTCAGCGAAAGTGGTAAAATGTTATTTTATAAAAATTGCATTATGAGTGAGAAAAGCATTTATTCAAAGGACAGAAATAGAATTTTCTAAATATACCGGTGATATGTGTTCATTGATTGATATGCAAAAGAGCTTAGTTCCGTTCTGATTTTCTTAAGTTATTGCTAATGGATTTCTATAAATAACGTTTCTTAGAGGTGCGTCCACTGCGCCTGCTTATATAATGATAAATTTAATGCAGTTTCATAGATTTTTTATACATTGTTTTTGCACTTCGAAGCGTGCGTATTTCAGTAAAGTACATAATTTAAAGTGATCATTTGAAATGGTAATATTTGATTTACTGTTGAAATATAAGTACGAAATTTATTGAAACTAGTTTTTAGTATACTTTTATTAACGATGCAAGTAGAAATTCGCAAATGTCAACGTTGCGCTTTATGTTGAAAAATAAAATATAGAAACCATTTGGTTTGGCGTTACCGATGAAGAAAAACGTGTATGCGAATTATTAATTGTATATAATCGTTTAATGTAGCCTCTTATTTTGCTCTAAAGCTGCATATTGTTGAAGAACTAAGATTTAAATAGTTTAATTTTAATATAAGTCCAATAAAAATGATCTCATATCCATTTCTTAACTTTCCATAGGGTATGTTATTGTAATCGACCAAGAATCTAAATTGCTATTTTTTGCAGATCTTATCGTTTCGAAGATTTCTGAACATTTAGGAATACCTTAGAAAAAATGGATGTAGTGTTTGTATATGTGTGAGCGTGTATGTGAGTTGTGTGGATACAATTTTTCGTCGACGATTTTGGGCGTACGGGTCAACCGATGTGAATGACTCAAAAACCAATCGATTCCTATTTATTGATAGAGAGATGTGCTGATGAGTTTTTGGCAAAGGCAGATCTAGTCATTTCGAGATACTGAGCAAAGAGTGCAGAAATCAGAAATTTGAGAACACTGAGCATCCAATTAAAATGATTCAAAATATCAATTACTTTCAATTCGTAGTGAGGTGGAGCAGTGGTGATTAGTTTTTGGTGAAGGCAGGTCCAGTTGTTTCGGAGATACGTAAATAAATGTGCAAAAAATGGCAGTTTTTCAAAACAAAGCATTTGATTTGAAATGAAAAAATATTTGAATGATTGTTTTTGGGGACAGCATATTTTTAATGCATTTTTTTTATTATCAAAAGTAATTTGGATTTTAACTTAAATTCTAGCTAAAATTATAAAGCACACTTATATACTTGAAATAAATAATTTTAACTTTACAATTCAGTTTTTATGTAACTCTTAGAAATATGAATAAGTTTGTTCATTCTAACTCTCCTTCGTTAAGTTCTATTTATTTAGTTTTCTCTCATATTTTATGCTTATATATATAGTTTGAGTGCTTATAATGTGTTTGAAAAGATTTAATATTTTTTAATATTCTTTCATTACGGCACGGGAAGTTCCAACAATTTATCTGAAGGCACAATGCCATACACCACTATATTCATTCAAAATGTTACAAAAATTGTAATAGCTATTCTAAGTTACATATTTTATGGAAATAATAATAGGCAATTCAAAATAATAGCCTACTGAATTGAGATGCACATATAAACATAGACGTAAAGTTGAATTAGGAACTAGAGAAATGTTATGTCCATGTGATGAAGAACTTTTCATACTAAATATTTTCAAAAGCCATATGGTTGGTGTGCAGTCAGGCGCATTTCTCAGTTTGTCAGATAGAAAACCTAACCTAGAAACCGCACAAATATAAAAAAATAATCTCAGATAACAGGGTGCTTCTGACACAGCTTTATAACATACGAGTGACGTTGCAGTTTATGTGTAAAACGCCTGAATGCACAGCAAATACATGACATTTTGACAGTATTCAGTATGATTCAGTAGCATAATGTATGGGAGTTGGAAAGTAACATGGCATTGCCATAACATTTTTCTGTTATGCGGCAGAATCGGTCCCTTAATGTTATATTGATATTTGAAGGTTAGTTTTAAGCCATTGGCAGTACCAAAAAATAGAATAAGTTTTTTGACAGTTTTGTGACTATCAACACATCGAGAGTACATCAAGAATAAAAATATTTATCAAAAAAATAGATAGGTGCACCGAGAATATCAATTCTTCAACATACTCTTATTTAAAAACTCATAGCAATGTTATTCAAAAATAGGCTCATCTATTTATACCATATGAGTACATATGTAGTGAATACATAGTAAAATTAATATTAATTTTAAAACGTTTACAAATCAGAATCAGATATTTTATTATTTGGATCCTTTGGGTATGTAATTCCAGTTGAACCAATATAGAACTCTATTAATATTTCATTTACCAAAGTGAGCAAAGAAAGTAGCATATAAAACACAATAAGAGTATTGACGCATTTAAGATAAAGCAAATAGGTTTTCCATCTATTGCGAAAAGCACTTTAGTGCATATAAAACGTTTTAGCATTATTGCAAAAATATTAAAGCCGTTATTGAAACATTGCGTTAGTACAATATCACGCTCGAATGGAATCGATTTGAATAAATTTGTGTCATGATCGCATATAATACTGGCTATGGGTCAAGAGAACACTTAAAATGGAGAAAATTTGCGTTTGTAATGCCTGTTTGCTCATATTAGGCAATATTGGTAGTGTTTGAACAAGTACTTAAAATAATAAGATAATAAAGTGTTATTAAAACATTTACGTGAACATAATAATTAAATTGTTCTGAATGACACTTTATGGAGTAGGAAGGTAAATATGTCAGTTTCATACACTAGAATTTGCAGTATATATATATATTATATAAATATATATATATATATATATATATATATATGGGTATAAATTTGAAACATACTTCTATTAACTAAATAACCAACAAGTCGGATTGAACAAAATATAGACAATTATCATTTATACGTTTTGGCACTTGATGTGTCATCATCTAGCCAAAATAATGTAAAACTAATTAGGTATAGGTATTAATTAATATTGTATTGATTGATAGTGATATAATTTTCTATAATAAAAATATTGATTTAATAATAATTCTGTTTTTAATTATTAATATGATTAAACCCAAATTAATTCATTTGAATCAAATTATCAATAATTATTATCAGTAATTCTTTCTTCTAAATAATTTTCGAATTTAAATGCTTCTATATTTTTCTTAATAAATATAAGTATTATTTCTTAGCTTTCTCAAAAAAAGGATTTCCAGATTTTCTAAAAATGCTAACATAAGATAAGTCAATTTTTTCCATCAAATCAGAATCAGAACAAAGCTCTTCAGAATATTATAAAATGATCTCATATCCATTTGATAACTTCCCGTAGGGTTTTTTCTTACCTTTTATGTTTTTTTCTCACTTTTCAATTTTGACCATATCATTTGTTTTATTTCATGTATTGGTCTGACACAAAACTTCTCAACATTTGTAGTATATATCTTATAATTAGTTATCTATAATACTTTGATTAGATTTAAAGAATTTAAAAATAATTTGATGCTTATTTTCTTAGAGATTTATTTTTGCAGAGATTTTTTGACACTTTCAGTAAATACTTTATAAAAATATATTCCAAAAATCACTATTCCAAAATAACTCATTTCACAACAATTCATGATTCACAAAAAAAAATAAGATTAGTTTATAAAGTCAATTCCAATGATCATAATGTTAGTTATATTGGCAAAGTTCCCAATACACTTACAGGTGAATGAAATAAATAAATAAATCTACATTTTCATAATTTTAAAAATCTAGTCAATTCAAAACTATAATTTCTGATCATATCATTAATTTTAAACAAACCTTTGACATGAATCATCTTATAAAAAGAATTCTCTATAAAAAGCGATAAATATTGACCTTAAAAAACTTGCAGAATCGTGTTTTATTAATAACATAATAAAAATTTAGTTTTTTTTTCATTAGACTTTTTGCGGAGATTTTTTGACATTTTCAGTAAATACTTTATAAAATTATATTCCAAAAATCATTATTCCAAAATAACTCAATTCACAATAATTCATGATTCACAAAAAAACACAAGATTATTTAGAAAGTCAATTCCAGTGATCATAATGTTTGTTATATTGGCAAAGTTCCCAATACACTTACAGGTGAATGAAATAAATAAATCTGCATGTTCATAATTTTAAAAATCTAGTCAATTCAAAACTATAATTTCTGATCATATCATTAATTTTAAACAAACCTTTGATATGAATCATCTTATATAAATCATTCTCTATAAAAAGCTATAAATATTGACCTTAGAAAACTTGCAGAATCGTGTTTTATTAATAACATAATATAAATTTAGTTTTTAGTAGGTTTTTCCTAATTTCCGAATCAATTAACTTATAAACGTATATTTACTATAACTAAATTATCATATTTGTTTTTGTTCAATTGCAGTTTTTAATGGTCGTGTTAAATTACATTGTTAAAGAACAATAATTGGCCTAATAATTTTAATATTATATGTGGTAACAACTTAAAAGCATTTGAAAATAATTTTTAGTTAAAATATTTGTCAAATAAGACATTATACTCGCAATTTCTATTTTAATTTTGCAACATACATTGAAAAAATAAATTAATAGTCTCTAACGAAAATATTTAATAATGACAGTAATTATGTTTTTAGTTCATTTACTTAAATTCTTGAATCATAATAAATATGCGCACGGGCGGTGTTGACATATTATAAGATAATTTGGTACATAATAATTATACAATATTATTATTATAGTCGTGTTAATTGCCGTAGACTTAATGATATGCAATTATTATTATATGTTGCAAAGTTGCCGTGTGCATGTAATGATATTTAACTGCATGTTACAACTAAATGGAATTGACCACTTGCTTTGATTATCGGCAGTCGTATATGTAAATTTCGAAAGATTTACTAATTATTCATACCAATCGGAACTAGTTTGTTGCATTTTCGAATATGAACACTTTCTTGAAAATATGGGATAAATTTAGATTACTTCCATTACTGCATTGCTCTGAAATTTGGTTCTTTCTTCGACGGAGTAATAATACAAATATAACCTTATTACATTTTTGCTGAATTTTATTTCATTTTCCTATTCTAAAATTTTTTTAAATTAATTTTTTTAGGACTGGTGTTGTTTTTATTGATAAAAATAAACATTTACAAAAAATGGTCGAAAAAATAGATAGAACAATCATTGGGTGAAAAAAACATAGAAGAGACATAAAATATACAGAAGACTCAATACGATAGAAAATCAACTAATCGAACTAATAATTATCCCGCTTTTCTCATTGGCAGTCTTTCAAAAGTCTAAGATGTAGTAATATCCATCAACATTAAATAAAAAAAATGATCTTCAATTATCTTTATTTTTACGCAATAATTTCTCTCTTGTTATAATAATAAACTCAATATTTCAATGACTTAAAAAGCGTTTTAAAATGAGAGCAATCAACATGTCATTTCCAAAACGGTTCATTAAGAGTCGGCTTCGGAGATACTGCAATCTCGAAATGACATCATTTTTTAAGAAAAATGCTAATTGGAATATTCTCACTGTATAACATTAACAAATTTAACACATATAAATAACACGCATTACGATAATGACCTCTACTAGGGATGAGAATAATTGATCGACATCAGTAGGAAATTCTATTTTATTTTAATTTCCCGAAGGAGAAGTTTATGTTCTCATACAAAAATCCGATTCGCAAATTTTATGTTTCATCGACGATTCAAGTTATTCTGAATCGAATGAGATCAAATTTGGAAAAAGTATTTGAACAGATTTTTTTACCATAAATCAACGTTTTCTCAAAAAACGGCTGGACCGATTTCAAAAATTTAAAAGCCATTCTATGTATATCGATGAGGACTATCGTTTTGCCTAACGATCGACTAAGCCGCTTCTTCGTAAATAGCAGAAAAGTGAAAAAAATTCATCCACGTTTTAGTCCGCAATTCTAAATCGATTTTAAAATTCAAAACTGTTCGAAAGATATTAGGTGGGAATCGACTTAATTAGTTTTTGTTAAAGATTCGCAGGCACAAGTTCTTGTAACTGACTGTTTTTCTGACGATTTTTATGATATTTTGACGATATATACAGTAAACCCTCGCTTTACGCGGCAAGTGCGTACCGTGCAGTATAGGAACCGTGCTATAAGAAACTCGTATTTAACATACAATTCAGGCTAATTCGTAGTGCGTTCTATGGAACCTTACATAGTGCAGTATGGGATCCGTGCTATGAGAGACTCAGAGTTGGTACAAATCGCACCATTTTTATCGCGTTGTATGGAGACCAAAACATACAACTTGAAGTAGGAGTAATACGGACGAAATGACAAGTAGGACATTGACACCTTATTCAAAAATTGGCGCGACGCAGTAGTCAGCTCAAACGTGTTCTTATGCAGCTATTATATAATCAGGCATGTCTAAAACATAAAAGTCGATAACAAAATTTACATCAATACCCTTTTGTACAACGAACTTATGGGCTGTTGACCAAATACCGTGTATTAAGAAGTCCGTGTAGTCGGAGGGATGTCGGATTTTTAGCTCCGTGTAGTATGGGAACCGTGTACCCAGAGTGCCGTGTAAAGCGAGGGCCTACTGTATATATCATGGTCTTCTATATCATACTAAATATTACGGCATACGTCCGTAAGTCGTTTAATTTTAAAAATTTGTCAAATTTGTGAAAATTAGACATTTTATCGATGTTTTCTCAAAAACGGTTTAACAGATTTTTAAAAAAATTAGGAGCTATTCGATGTATCTCGAGGAGGACTATGGTTTCTCAGTTTTGTGTGACAATTCACCTATTTGTTTCTTAGTAATTAAGAGAAAAGTGAAATATTTTCATGCATCTTTTATTTAAAAATTTTGTAATATATTATTTGGGAAAAGTGAATTATTATAAGTGAAAAGTGATTAATTTTGGCCAAAGCTCGGTCGAGCAGTTTCTTCGTAATTAACAGTTGATTTTTTTTCGATGTAATTTTTTATGTTGATGAAAATTATGGTTCTCAAGAACATACTAAAATTAAATGGCCCTAAGGCAAGTAGTTTAATTTTAAAAGTTTAAACGTAAAAAAAATGATATGAATGTAAAAATTTGTGTCAAAAGTCGCTTTCGTGATGTAATGTGTCAAAATTTTAATATCACAAATTTAAAAACCATTGTTTTTTCGAATCAGCAAAAACATAAGTATATAACTTCTCTAGTTGTGTAAAAAATGCTACCATTAATATATTTTGTACGATTTTGTATGAAAACTGCCACGTAACATAGCCTTGCCATAGCATTGGTTTTATCTTACAACAGGATCGGCTATAAATATTCAGAACATTTTATAGCAAGTGTTTCATGGTCTTCATATTATAATTGGTACTTGTTTATTTAAGTTTGTTTATTAACTTTCCGTAAGATTAAGAGAATTTAATTTTAAACTAAAACATTCATTTCGGATTTTAAGGCAGCAGAGTTTGATATTGACATTTCGTAGATGAAGTATATATATAAAAAAACTAAATTTTGAAAAATTTCAAAAAATATCAAGATTGAAAAAAAAATGATTCATTACAAAAATTTTAGAATGTTTCTAAATTTTCAAAAAAATCTAATATTTTACATAATTTTAAATTCTCAAAAAATTAAAAAAAACGTTTTTTTTAAATTCCAAAAAAATTCAAACTTCTCAAAAATTTTCAAAATTTTGAAAAAAAATCCAAATTATCAAATAAAAAACAAAGTTACATACACAAAGTTGTTTGTAGAATATGCTTGTAGCCTAATTAAAAAAGCAGTTATAAGTTTACAATATGTATGCAATGTATGTATGTATTTATAATAAATCGTTTAAAAACGGTACGGGAAGTTCCAGCAATTTGCGATGCTATGCGCCCAACTAGTTATCTCACTAATTCAACTATTCTTATCATATTGTAATATCGATATTGAAACATCGAAAAATGTCTCTCATCCCTAAGAATATCATTATTACACAAGCGTCGTTTATTGCAGCAAATTAGTTCAGTGCGACTCGACGGTTGTAAGTTACTTTTAATACGCACGAAGACCGTAAAATGTAAAGAGATGTCATTTTATAGTCAATACATTTTAACATAGATAATTTTAATTGGTTTCTCAGAGCATAAAGTGGATTAAATGATCATGATTCGCCGACAAAAGATAGGTGCAAATCGTGAGTGATTCTTAATGGCCATCAGAGATGATTAGAAAGTGTTTTACTCGAAGATCTGAGAGCTTTGGGACGTTATAGTTAATAGACTTGTTACTGGTTTTAGAACAAATTTTTGGAATTCTTGTACAGATAGATTTTTATATCAATACTATTATTATAGCGCTACAAACACTATATCTAAATATAAAATTTGTGTTCTTAAGAACATTATTCGACTTTACAATTTTGGATAGTTGAAAATATTTTATTATTTAGCACACTAATTTATTGAATAAGACTTAAATAAGGTTGATGAAGAAAAATTGAATTAGTGCAAATTAGTGGTATTATATTTCTTCAGACCAGTCCAAAATAACTTAAATAACTTAAATAAATTAAAAAACACACACAGACCTAAATTTTCGTTTATTTTAGTTGTCCACTCATATTTCATATTGCTCGTCTACTTATCAATTACTTATCTTGTGAACGTCTTCCTTTGAATTGATCCAGATTTTTCTGAACTTATGGAAATGTTTAAAGTTATACGATCTATTCGCTCAAACATTTTAAAAACAATTGGTTACGAAAAATGTTACTATCGATAAATCTAAATGAGATAAATGCCATTGTACAAATATTGTCTTATGTGCATACAGTACAAAGTTCATGAATGATTTGCAGAAAGAGCAAAAATATTATATTTGGAGAGGAAACTAGGTACCATACAAATCTATGGCAAAGTTGTAAATTTTTAACTTCTCGTAATCACTTATCATTACGTTTTATAAGTTTCTGAACATTTTGGCATTCCTTAGAAATAATGGATGTATGTGGGTGTGTATGTATGTATGCTTGGTTACAATTTTTTATCCACGATTTCGGGCGCAAGGATCAACCAATTTGAATGATTAAAAAAACATTCGGTTCCTATTGATGGAAAGACTTCTACTTTCACCAAAAATTTTCTAGACATATTTTTTATGGCTAAACGTTTGCCGGGCCAGCTAGTATACACATTGTTATAGTTCATGTAAAATGTTATAGTAAAAATATTTGTATTAAACATTGTATTTATTTCAGTAGCTCAAAAATTATATGCATTTTTAATTTGGTTATTAAAGTATAATTTACCTTATTCACTTATGTATATTTATTTCAGCGATTTAGATTGTTAATAAGTCATTTTCATTAAACCATATAGATCAACATATATTACAATATGAAAAAATTAAACAAAATAGTTTTTTTTCACAAGGTTTCTTACCCAACTGTATCATCGCACTACATTCCAGACACAATTAACTGTTTCATGTAATAGCACTAACAATCTTGCATCAATAAAAACAGATTGCAGCCGGATAATATATTCATAAATTAATTAACATCATTTCCTTAATGTCCGCAAATGAATTAGAAAATAATTAAGGATAGAACGGAATGACATGCATTATGACATAATAGCGCCTATCCATATAAACGTGATAATATTACACCTTATTACACTATTACAGTTTATTGCCGTAGTTGCTACATGAAATATAATTAGTAGATCAAGGATCGAGATTAAAAAGCGAGTGACAAGATATCAAGAAGATTTCTGACTGGGATGGATTGAAAAAGTCACCAATTTAGATGACCAGGGATGTATTAAGTCATATCACAAGTTCTTCCTAAAATTTTATACTCAGCTTTTATCATAAGTTTGGAGTCGGTTTCGTTTGGAGTCGGTTTCGTTTGGAGTCGGTTTGGTTCGGAGTCGGTTTGGTTCGGAGTCGGTTTGGTTCGGAGTCATTTTGGTTTGGAGTCAGTTTGGTTTGGAGTCAGTTTGGTTTGGAATCAGTTTGGTTTCTAGTCAGTTTGGTTTCTAGTTGGTTTGGTTTGGAGTCGGTTTGGCTCGGAGTCGGTTTGGCTCGGAGTCGGTTTGGCTCGGAGTCGGTTTGGCTCGGAGTCGGTTTGGCTCGGAGTCGGTTTGGCTCGGAGTCGGTTTGCTTCGGAGTCTGACTTGATTTTTACCCTACTTTATTTGTTCCATTATCACTATTGACTTTATTATACACTTTTATGCATTTTTTTCTCCAAATTTCTGTTTCCATGTTTCCTGGTCCTGTGCTTCAGCGTTCTGTTGTCTGTATTTTCCCTCCTTCAGTAAGTCATGAATCATCTGCATTCTTCTTCTTCTCAGTGGTTGTTATCCTTCTATTTTACCTTCGACGTTGATTATCAAGATATCAAGAAAATTTCCCACTGCGAAGGATTGAAAAAGTCGCCAATTTAGATGACCAGGGATGTATTAAGTCTTTCCCAAAATTTTATACTCAGCTTTCATATAAGTTTGGAGTCTGTTTGGTTTGGAGTCTGTTTGTTTCGGAGTCGGTTTGTTTCGGAGTCGGTTTGTTTCGGAGTCGGTTTGTTTCGGAGTCGGTTTGTTTCGGAGTCGGTTTGTTTCGGAGTCGGTTTGTTTCGGAGTCGGTTTGTTTCGGAGTCGGTTTGTTTCGAGACGTTTGTTTTGGAGTCGGTTTGTTCTGAAGTCGGTTCGTTTCGTAGTCGGTTTGTTTCGGAGTCGGTTTGTTTCGGAGTCGGTTTGTTTCGGAGTCGGTTTGTTTCGGAGTCGGTTTGTTTCGGAGTCGGTTTGTTTCGGAGACGGTTTGTTTCGGAGACGGTTTGTTTCGGAGACGGTTTGTTTTGGAGTCGGTTCGTTTCGTAGTCGGTTTGTTTCGGAGTCAATTTGTTTCGGAGTCGGTTTGATTCGGTGTCGGTCTGTTTCGGAGTCAACCACAATCATCTGATATAGAAACAGAAAACTGTTAAATCCTCTAGCAAAATATTTGCAGAATGACAGAACAATATTTATCGCAATCTAATCGATTTTTGGGTATGATTAACGTTTTGCTCCGGCCTTTGGGAATTAAATACCTATGAATAATACGGTACTGATAATAGAGGATGTTATGACACTTTTAGTGATTAAAATGACTGTCCCTTTGATCTAGCACGTTGCTGCTTAACCTATGTTGCTTCAGCACTAAAGATATCTCTTGTAATATGCAATAAGCATGCAAAGAAGCATAATTGAAAATCTAGACTTTAAATGAGATATTTTAACAGGTAGCAATATATGCTGATGAGTAAAGATGAATAACCAATGCTGTGATTGAATCTGTGCAAAATACTTGGCAGTTACACCGTGAAAGTTTAATACTTCCATGTGTAGTTAATGATGAAATTATAAGATATTCTAAGAATTTGAAAATGATTAGAACTTCTGTACCTCTAAGGTGCTTCTCAATTAATAGCTCGAAATAAAAACTAGATTGAACTTTAACAATAAAAATTTGAAAAAAACAGTAACTACAATTCAAGGAAAAAATCCGTTCATAACAAATACATAAATGACTTGAATCAAAATTATCACTGAAACCATAATTTCTAGCATGCATACAATATAGATTTGAAAAGGATGAGGATAAGTAAATAAACTGGCTTAAAGTGATAGCATTACCATTGTTATATGATATTTGACATGCTGATAATAAAAAAATATTTATAGTTCACATTTAAGGGATATTAGTTGCGCAATGGCAAGTCCTTGGGTTTGTAATTAGACATCAAAATCCAATTCCGCGTTTCGGACAGCCTGATATCAAACAACAGAGATGTGTAGTTTGAAAATATTGATCCAAATTTGTTTTCAAGTTTCAAACTTTTCACAACATTTAACAATCATATATCATTACTATTAAAAATGGGACAGTTATCTACGTTCTAAAACAAAATCATGTTGTTCAAAAGTATCATCACAGCGGCTTATATATCCATTCTGATTGCTGTTCTAGAAAAGGAGCAAATGCTATTTTTTTCTATCCATTTCCTAATTTCTAAGGCTTATTTGGTTTGGTTTGGTAAGTAGCTAAATTTTAAAATAATTCATCTACTTTGGATTAATAATTATACGCAAATATTTTACTTTCTATTTATCACTCAGAACTTATCAAACATTAAATGTCTCTTTTTTGTTCAGGCTTGTAACAAGCTGTCGCTAATAATGCATATGACTTGAATTGCATATTGCATTTATTTGGCAATTTAAGTGCAAAAAATCTCGAATCGTGGAATATAATAAAAAGTTTTATGAGATCACTATGTCGTCATCAAGAAACTTGTATTATTCTTTCATATGTTGCATTGAATTCAAACAAAATATTTGAATTGCGCTTACGATGATTGACGGAAATACCAAGAACAAATACTCGACAATAAAAATGATATTCTACTGGTTTCTGTTCTGATTCAATTTATGACGGCAAAGCTGTATCAGTATCGAAAGAGAAATCCAGAACGGATATCGAATAACGCTCTGACTTCTATCACACTTTAGATCTGAATATATTTCAAGTGTAAATCAATGTGAATTAGAGATACGTTTGCCATATGCCACCGTTGACGTTTTCAATTCAGCATTTGAAATATAAAAACGAAAAAATTTATAGCAATCGTAAGGAGTGCTACTAACGCGTGGTTCTGTGGTGCTTTTGTTTTTAACAAGAAATTGAGACCAGAAATGTAACCGTTACTTGTAACAAAGTAGATTTTTTGAACAAACACTACTTTTGAGGTACCTATTGATGATGAGATTAGTAGATTAATAGGTTAGGATATACTATATGTAGTTGATACAAAATTTCATATATTTTCAAGTCGATATATGTAGTTTTAAAGTAAGTGTCGCCCCTAATTTATCGGTCCAATACTCAAGGTGGGGGCACGACACGAGTTGATTTCGTATCCCGCGGCGGTCGCTCACGTATGTAAATAAATAATATTCAAAGGCTTTAAAACAATAAAATTTCAGATATACGTACGTGCCAATTTAAGTGCCTTACGCTGCTTTACGATCTCGGCGAATAAAGTGAGCACCAAACATCATATAAAGGACAAATCCGGTACATGCAAACAGCTATTTACTATAAAACACCTAATTTATTAATATGCTGGTAATGTAAAACTAAAGTATTTGATATATTTGACCCAAAAAATAGGGTTTCTTTTAAGTTTTGAAGTCAACGTAATTTATGTATTTGATCTAATTGTCTTTCATTACGTAAATTAGTATATCTGCCAGAGAAAGAGAGTATGATGCTACATATTTGAATTTTTTGATATTTTCGTAACATCCAAATCTTGACACACAACAAAACTATAATTATAGTCTTATGGTCTACTTACGGTATATAATGGGTTTGGAATCTTTTTACGATCAACTAGACCACTATACATACTAATGATGAACAATCTAGAACATCAAAATTTTCTGCCTATCATTGAAGGGATTGAGAGACCTACGTTAAAATAGAAGACGGAAAATGTTGAAAACTGATATATTCAATAATTCCCACATTAAGGGGTTGTTATTTTTTTTTGTTACAAAAAATAATATTTGTTTTTGTTTTTCTCGAAATTTATTTATCATAGAGACATGCGGTTTTTTTTTAAACAAAATTACAAAATCATAGAATTACGTAATTTTCTCCTTTTTTTGCGCCGTCATTTTTTTAACCAGGAGCCGCTAAAGTCGGTCTTGCAAAATCGATCTCTTTGCGGTGCCACAGATAAATCCGTTTCGCATCGCCCGAAACAAAAAAAAAAAACTACGTTGAAGAAGAAGTTGAATCCAGTCCCCCAACCAAAATGAAAGAAAAACAAGAAGGAAAAATGGCACTATTTAAAAAAAAAGTGTCAAAAAGGCCTTTTTGGGGGGGCGAAAAGCTTCGCAAAAATTTTTTGCGTAATGTTATCAAGTTGTTTGAGGTAGGGGGACTAGGTATTGCAGTGGTAAACAAATTAAACAAAAATGCAAGTCGATCCGACTCGTAGTTTTTTTTTTTAATTGTGGCACCGCATTGAAAAAGTCAATTGAGAAAACGTATTTAAAGTTTTTAATATAACATAATGTACTGAACTAATACTAAAAAATATAATATAATGTACTCAATACACCATGGTGTTTCAAGATGCTGACACATAAAAAGGTCATGTGCATGAGTATTATAATGAAAAAGAAGCAGCTGGCATACAATAGCTCGCGGAGCGATAAAAAAAACTACGGTTAGTGAATTTCTATAAAAAAACTTGAGATGAAAACCAGGGAGTCATTCGATTTGCTTGTAACAAATTTTATGAAAAATAAAAAAAACTCAGTAACTTTGTTGAGCTTTTCAAATGCATGCTATCTAATTTCAAAGATATGGAATGAAACATTAATATCAAAATGCAATATCTTCACTCTCATTTAAAACGGCTTTTCAAAAATTTTGAAGATGTCAGCAAAAAGGAGTAGGAGAGAATCTTTCAAGGTATCAGGACTATGGATGGCTGACAATTGTTGGAGCTCAAAAATTATATAGAGATATTTGATTTTTGCGTGTGTTTTTTATTGTAATTTGAGATGAAACTAGCCAGACCATTGATATGTCACAGAAACTAGAAGTGTTAGCAAAGTTTCGTTACTTCGTTCGAAATCAGCATCCTCAAATTACTAGAAAACCATCACAATGCACAGGGAAGAAATCTACTTTCAGGCAGTGTAATCAAACATGCTGACTTTCTGAACAAACAACTTAATTCAAGCAATATTTGGCAAAATATACAGCATTAGACCTCCAAAGTTTGAAACAAACACTCTGCGCTATGCTTAATCTAATTTACTTACATTTAAAAGTAGTAATTTATATATTTAGTGGCATGGGGCTAAAACGTTTTCTCATACAAATGCCAGGGAGAAATGCCACATATATTTCAGGTTGGAACAAAATCTTATACCACAATCTTAGAAACATTTATGCTGTATATTTTAATATTTGCTGCTTCATTATAATTATAATTTACTTAAGTCGTATTTGTAAGCTTCCAATTCATAAGCCTGGACCAAGTCTGGACCGGTGGTACTTTCCTCTATGAGAAGTCGCATTTGTACGTAAGTTAGTTTATAGATATTCGTATGGAAAATTCCTCAAAATAGAGACAATAGTTGAACTTAAATCTTAATAACTATGTTGAGCTAATTCATATAAATTCTTAAAAATTTAATATCCTAATTATTAAATGAAAATATATACCAAATTCAACTACAAATTAAAAATAGTCATGCAATAAGAAGATTGCAGAAGTTTGGATCGTATGTTGGAATCTAATTGTCAGACTTTCCTCGCTATGCCCAATTATTCTTAAACTTAAGTTATAAATTTATATAAAAATTTAATAGAAATATTATGATGCTTAATAAAATCTTTCAACATTATTATAAAATGTTATTTAAATTTAAATGTAAGTTAACCAATATATGAAACATATTTTTTGTCACTGCTTAAAATTTAGCACTCGAACACTTTTGTGGCTACAAATCAGTTTCCTCTTGCTTCGATGACGTGCATGCCACACCATTAAAATACCAAGCTAAATATTATTATTTATTTAAAACGTTTAAAAATCAATTACGGATATCCATTTACAAATGTATATTGAATTATGCTGATTTCTTGAGTTATGTTTTTCCTTGCTGGCCACATTACCGCACGTTTGGTACCGCGTTCACAAAATAAAAAGTTTGTGGTCATTTTGCTTTATGAATATATATTTGGTTATTTATTGGTTGTAAGTTAAGCATATTATGTGCAATACAATAATTTGAATATATTGTTTTGTGATTTGTATGAAACACATTCGAATTGTTTTATATTTGTGAAAGCAAGGAAAACTCTTGGGGTAAATAACGTTTAATCAGAAGTATTGGCCACTAATCTAAAGTAATAGTTTTATAGAGCGTATATACCTTTTTGTGATTTACATCTCTGAAATTATTATGCTTTTATATTATATGTAATAAAATTTATTTTTGATAATCATGCCAATTATTATTTCAACAAATTTTGATCTTTTACAAATGGTTTATGATTTGTTATTTGAAGAATTTTATCTTGAAAAAAATGTTGTTTTTAACTTCCCGTAGTATATGTTATAGTAATCGCAAGAAAATCTAAAATGGAACTTTTTGCATATTTTTACGATTCTAAAAATTTGGCATACCTTAACAAAAGTAGATGTATGTGTGTGTATATATTTGGATACAAATTTTTATCCACGATTTCGGGCGCATGGATCAACATTGGTGGGAAGACGTGCAAAGACGAAATTTTTACAGCTTCATTATATATCTTAATTGTCTACCGAAAAGGTAGTTCAGAGATTTACCTATGAAAAATTCCACAAAGTAGAGAAAGTTGTTGCTGTTAAAAAATTAACAACCCAACTTTGTTCAAATAGGTTCATATAAATTCTGAAAATGTTTGATATCCAAGATATTAAATGAAAACATATTTAATTACTAATTCAAATAGTCATGCAATATTCACACGACCAAACTTTTAGGTGCTGAAATTTGTTTTTAATTGGCATCTAATTATCAGAATTCCAGTCCAGCCGTTTAGAAGATACGGGGCAAAAAGTGCCAAAAATAGCAATAATAATGATTCAAAATCATTTTACTTGTGAATGATATTCGGCGGTATAAAATGATCAATAGACAGGGTACTAATTTTGTTACAATATTGGGTCTCACGCCAAGATTTTTAATTTTCAAAGTTCACTTATGCGGATCAAACAGATGTCAACATTGTCATTTTTTTTTTCAAAATTTTTAAAAATATGCAAAGTTTTATAATTTAAATATAAATTTTAAATTTACAATGCAGTTTGAAAATGTATATATTTTATATATGTTAATCTACTCGTAAGAAATATATACTGTGATGGATTTATTCGGCATTTCTTCTTAATATAAATATTTTTAAGTTGACCGATAAGATCGATATTACTGTACAATATATGAACGAATACATATATAGCAATTTAAATTATTTTTGAAAATATTTAAAACAATTGTTATTAATCATCGATTAATATTTATCGATAATTAACTTTTTTTTGCTCAAATATTTACTTCTGGCACGTGAAGTTTCAGCAATTTGCCTTAAGGCACGATGCCACGCACCATTAGTTACTTTATTATATTATAAAATTCAATTATTCTTAAATTTTGAAGATGTAAAAATAAAATATTGTTCAATTTGTTTATGATAATACAAAATTAGTGACTAAATTCAAAAATAGTGTTTATTGTCATCATATGCCATAATTAATATAAGCCAAATCTCAACAAGCTTATAGTTTCTGGAAAGTTTTTGCCCCTAATATATGTTAGAATGTACATTTGTAGATAATATAAAAGATAATACAAGTAATATAAAATCTATAACTTTCGTTTCAAATATATCTATTTATAGTATCGTTACAGCTATCAAGTCGAAATAAATTTTATTGATTTCAAATCTGAAATATCTACTGTATTTTCTATTTAAACTAGTATTTGTTATTCCGATTTAGCTCCAAGCTAAAACAGTACATTGCCGTAATCTTGCTGTTAATCAGTTTAATCGTTGGCATTCTTCATGAAGTATATTTATATATTTTGCAGATGTTTATGGGTATCTATTAAAATACAGTTACATCTAATTGTTTTATTTCATGAGATAGAGATTATATTATTGCGAGATTTCTATTTTATAAAAATGCAAATTCAAACAGCAAGCAAAATTATATGTTCACACACAGGTAAAAGGTATATACTTACATACATATATCGAACCAAGACTCGAATAATATGCTATTCTAAAAAAGACATTTTCTTTTATTATTTTTTTTTTAACTTTCCGTAGGGTAAGTTATTGCAATCATCCAAAAATCGAAATTGAAAGTTTGATATCTTCACGTTTTGAAGGTTTCTGAACATTATGGCATACCTCAGAAAAAATGGATGTGTGTGTGTGAGTCTATATATACATGTATGGATGGATACAATTTTTGGTCCACGTTTTCGGGCGCATGGATCAACCGATTTGAATGGTTCAAAAAACATTCGATACCTATTTATTGAGAGATGGGCTTGATTAGTTTTTAATATAAGTAATAATGATTATGATTTTTTTTTGATTCTTCAAAGTTTGCAAAAATTAGTATCGTTTTTTTTGCATTTGTCAAAATTAGACCTTTGTTCGACGTTTTCTTAAAAACGCCTAAACCGATTTCAGAAATTTAAAAGCCATTTGATGTATCTCAATGAGGACTATCGTTTTGTGAGACGATCTGCCAAGCCGTTTCTCTGTAATTTAACAAAAAGTTTTAAACTTTCCACATTTAAACTCATATACTACCGAATCGATTATAAAAAATCAAAAACTGTCCGAAAAATATTAGTTGGGAATGATACTGATTAGTTTTAGGTGAAAATCTACCGAGCCGTTTCCTTGTAATTAACTGTTGAAAAAAAAATTAAGCCGATTGTTATGGAACTTTTTTGGCGTATATATCATGGTCTTATAGAACTTACTGAAATATTACGGCCTCACGACAAGTAGTTCAATTTAAAAAATTCATCAAAGTTTGAGAAAATGAGTAGTTATTTGACGTTTGTTAAAATTAAAATTAGACGATTTACTTGGTTTAGCGATAGAGTACTTGGTCTTAATAAACATACTAAATTATTAAAGTTCTACGGAAATTGGTTCAATTATAAAAATTGTTGATTTTTATTGATTAAGTCGATTATCGATACACATATCGAGGAGTACATGTGACTTTCCTTAAGGCAAGATACTAATACCAACTTTTCATAAATTAAGGACAATGAAAGTTACATTATTTATAATAATTTACTTGAAAACATTTAATATTCCTCCTACGAGAAGTTCTAGAAATTTGCTTTTAGGCACGATGCCATACACTACTTTACTTTTCTGTAATAAATATGTCATTGTCATCGTCCAATTCATAAGCTTTTAGAAAGAAAACATTTCATTTTCATAAGAAAACATTTAATATTCTTTTAATAATTCGTTACGGTACGGGAGGTTCTAGCAATTATTTTATTAGATAAGTAGATTTTTAGATTTTTTTATTAGATACACACTCACAGTAAAGCAATGAATCGAATACTAATTGTATCGAATCGATTTAAAATATCCTAATAAAATTATTTTTCCATTGAAGTAAAATGCAATTGACTAGATAAGTAGAAAGTTCTTGTACTTATTGTTAGTTTATGTTTGAAGCAACGTGTCTCTCAGTATTATTGCCCGAAACCTTAAGATGAATTATGAGGCTGGCTCACGTAGTGCCTTCAGTTGTTTTATCGGCATTTCTTATTTACGATGGAATCAGAACAACCGACCTATACTGACAGAGAAATTTTGATTGGTGTTCTTAAACTAATATATTGATTTTTATGAAAGTAAAGTTTATTAATTGTTGGCGAAATTTATTTTGAAATTGAAACTGATAGACGACTATAGAATAGTGGACTTTATTAACTTCCCGTAGGGTGAGCAGTGGCGTAACTATAGGGTGGCGTGGGTGGCAAAATGCCACGGGCCCCCTGACCTAAGGGGGCCCCGGCCCAGGAAACCGCAGACTCAGAAATACATTTTTACATCGTACATAAATTTTATTTCACTTGAAACTTATATTTTATATTTTTTAAGTTCAAAGTCGGAGTTAATTATAACCAGGCTTGCATCGAACTTACATTCGGCCGAATATTTAGTTAGGTAAAACCAGATTCGCCGCCGCACAGCGAAAGTATTGTGTTTTATCTTTTATGCGGTAAAGAGCTGCGATGGATCTGCATTGGAAAATCTTTAGTTTATATAATGATATCAAGAATGAATTAATGAATTTGTTATTATATATATATATATATATATATATATATAATAATTTATACTTTATCTACTTTTAAGATAAAAAACGAACACGTGAAGAACTCTTTTCTCAATATCGGGCGTAGCGCCTTCGCAGGGCCTCGTATCAAAATTTGTTTGGGAGCCCCCTTAAAAAGAAATTTGTTATTACAAAATATAAAAATACATAAAATTAGAAGAATAGTTATTTATCATTCTTATTATTTTTCTAATAATTTTTCTATAAATGATTTCAGATAAAAATATTCTCGCCTTATCTTTTTTCGAAAAACTGACTTATTAAGTGATCTTTAGGTTTTCTAAAGTTTCTGTCTCTAGGAACAATAGTGACAGGTCTGGTAGACATTTCTGTTCTAAAGTTTTTACGTAATTTTGTTTAGTTTTAATTTTGAAAATCAAGTTTTAATTTTGAATATTTTATCAAGATTTGAATCTAATAACGAAATAACGTTAAAAATATCTAAGCCTACCAGATGTGCACGACATTCTGATGCCATTCTTGCTTTAAAACTCCGTTTTGTTGAAATCCATAATAAAACTATTTCACATCAAAAGAAGTTTGCAAACCACAATTATTTTATTATAGATTTTCCATTGTAATATTCTACTACTATCGACACAGCGTCTAAAGCGCTATAATCTGAAACCACCGATCTTTCAAATGCTATAAACATTTAAAATTTTGTAAAGATTTTTTAAAATCATCATTTAATAGATCAGTACCATAAAAACAACTTTTGTTCAGATTCTGAACCATTTGCCAGGAAAATTTAGTTTTCGATCAACTTTCAGAGCCGAAATAGGAGATTCTTCGGAATAGACACTTTTACGCAACTGAAAGCAGTAAGAAAAGATATTATTCACTAAATAGCTTATTGAAGTTAACATTTTATTTATATTAGATTTTGCATAGGCAGGGTTAACCATTGTTTCTTCAAGAAGAAGATAGATGACAAATGTCTTCAACTTCGTTAAAAAAAAAATCGTCCAAATGGTATTGAAAGGGATTGGATTTCCGAGAAAATGAATACTTTTCAAGACTGTTTTCAATCAGGGGTATTGTTTAAATCATAAATTTTCATAAAGATCGAACGTCACTACTTAATCAATAAAATTAATTATAGTAGAAAATATAAATTGCTGATGGAAGATAATGTTATAATTAAATTTAAGAAAGTGGTATTTTGTGGTTGAAAATATTCACTAATATTTCATGTTTGATTTTCAAGAAAAATTAAGTTTTATATATTTCTTGTTATTTTTATATAATTATCACTAAAATATTATTATACCTCTAAATCAATACATTACTTTTCTATCTTTTGTATAATTTCATAATTTAAAGCCATAAAATATAAATTAGTCGAAGTTGGTTTGATAATTGTGATAAAATTTAAGAAAATTGTTTTAGCTAGTAGTAGAACAGCGTGTAAATGACTATTAACGTTTATTAAACAAAATTAGATTAATTAAAAATTGAGTACCATGAGAGGGCCCCATTGGAAGACTTTGCCACGGGCCCCGGAGGGTCTAGTTACGCCACTGAGGGTGAGCGACTGTAATATTCCGAAAATCGAAAACGAAATATTTTATATTTTTTCACGTTTCGAAGGTTTCTGAACATTTTGGAATCATATGGAAAAATATGTATGTATGTGCAGATACAACTTTTCGTCAACGTTTTTAGGCACACGGGTCAACCGATTTAATATGTTTAATACAAAAACGTGCTGTTTTGACAAAGGTGCATAGAAAATGGAAATTAAGTTTCTCAGAGAACAAAACATACGATTTGAATGATTCAAATAGCATTTCATTGGTATTAACGTGATGAAAAATTGAATAAGTCTTTGCATAGACAGCAGTTTCAGAGATCTAGAAAAAATAGTATGAAAATGCTATTTGGCGGTCGAAAATCATCGCAAGTCAACAAATTCTTTATTAATCAAGTGGCAAGGAAACTTACTGGAACTTCCTCTACTTCAATTCAACATTTTTAATAACTCTAAAAAAAAGTGCGCATAAGGTTCATACGCGATTGAAGTAAAACTTGTTTGCTACTGTACAAGATGGCATTTAGGTAAAAATAAATACTTCATAACAATTTTGAATAATGTTTATTAATAACATGGTAACACTCGAGATGCACACATTTTTTAGTGTCAACCATTATACACATTTAAATAATGATAAAGTATCAATTATATATTTATAATATCATTAAAAATATTTATAATATTTGAAAACAATAATGTAATTAAAGTCATACTTCAAATTCAACATGATCGGTTTGTCATTGTAATTAGCATTTAGGACTTGAACCTTTATTAGAGAAATGACGTAATTGTTAATTAATAAATTCATAATATTCGTTCACTCAGTGGATTATGTTAAACAACGCCTAAAGATATATCGATTCACAATTTCACTCATCATGTAATTGTGTTTGAAGAACTTCATGTAATTAAAATTAACATACATTCATTGGCTGCTTGTATTTTTTATACTTTTTCGCTGGCGATATAATCTCATTCTTCGAACAGCTGTTATATCTGTCTTGCCTAAAAAATATTTTCCATTCTAATAACTTCAAAGATTTATAGAAACTACGAAAATAGAAATAATTTCTAATCAATAAACTTACGTTTAGTACACGGCCCAAATGTTTAATTTGTTTTATTATTTTCAAGAATCAGGGTAAAATATTTTTCTGATTCAGGCATTTTTCAATAAACCAAGATTTGTACTAGATGTAACTTTAAAATGTTTATTTATCTATGCCGATTTCCTTGTTGTTATCGGTACGCATACAACGTTGATGCCGGTAAGCATCCAACGACAGATCTCTATTCACATACACGACGACTAATCACAATCGACCCGTATTGAAGTGATCTCATCGAGAGCGAATAACGAACAGTTCGGGCGTAACGGACTTCCGTTGCATTTGTACGAATTTACACCCTTGTCGCGCCTAAAGGAGTTTAACTTCAATAATTTTTTGAAAAAGCAGATTCTGCAGTTTAGGAGATCTAGAAAAACTAGTTAAAAATCGCTAATTGCTAGAACTTCTCGTACCTCAATTTAACATTTCCAATAGCCCTAAGAAAATCTTGAAACTCTGAAAGGAATTCTTTCGCGGCGCCGCTTTAGCAAAAGCCGAACCTCGAATTATATTCGTGATGCCGAAATTTCACTCCTGAAATAAATCTGGCCCGGACGGAGTGCTCCAAGTAAACGATCTCCGGTCTTGTAAATCAGAAGTTGCAGCTAATTGAAATCTGCCGTAGATTTACGATATTGCGGTTTCTTTTGATCGCGAAATACATCGCGGGTGGTTCTACCCGTCTTCGATCGAAAGTCGATGCGTACTTATGATTTATCACGATTTCCTTTCGGCATATCACATTTTAAGATATGATTAATTATAATCAAATTTGATTTATAAATTATAACTATTTTTAACTTTCCATAGGGTAAGTTATACTAATGGGCCAAAAATCGAAAATACAATTTTTGCATATCTTCACGTTTCAGAGTTTTCTGAACATTTTGGCATACCTCAGAAAAAATCGATGTGTCTGTGTTTTGTGTGTTCGCACTTTTTCGTTAACGTTTTTGAGCGCACAGATCAACCGATTTGAATGATTCAAAAAACATTCGATACCTAATGATAGGGAGATGGAACTGATTTGTTTTTGGCAAAGGCAGATCCAGCCGTTACGGAGATAGTTTTTGAGAGAACGGAGTATCCGATTTGAATGATACCAAAAACATCCAATTTGTAATGTTTGGGAGAAGTGACGATTAGTTTTTGGCTGAGGCAGGTCCAGCCATTTCGAACGTACAGAGCTAAATGTACTAAAAGGCAGTTTTGAAGAAAACTAAGCATCCAATTTGAATGATTTACAACACTTTTTGCTTGTGTTGACAAAACAATTGCTTTTTAAAAAAAAAATTTTAATTTTGAAAAAAAAAAATTTGTATATCGAAAGTAAATTAGATTTTAATTTTAATTATGTATAAAGTTCAAAAACTCATCTATATAATTTAAATAAATAATTTTTACTTTGTAATTCAGTTTATATAATTCTTAAATATAATAGACTATCTTATATATAAAAATGGAACTCTCGATCAAATGATTCGCTAAAACTCGAATACGGCTAAACCGATTTGGCCAGTCTTAGTCTTGAAAAATTCGTGCTAATCAGTAGTTTATCGGAAAATTGAGATATTATTTCAAAATCGCGAAGAATCTTTACATTTTTAATTCAAAAATTTTTATAGAAGCGTAATTTAAATAAAACAATGGACGGTGGCAGATGTCAAATATTTTTGACAGATGATGTTCAATTACGTTTGATAAGGATGTATTACGTGAATATTATTCAATAATGATTAAATTGACTAAGTAGTTTTGTTTGTAGTTTTATTTGTACACAAAAACGTTATTAAACGGGTCTCAAGTATTACTATAAACTCAGAATATCAACTTTTTTGAAATGTTGATATGAAAATGCACTCTTTGCCATATTTTTCTCAAACACGGTGCTCTCATTTGTATAATTATTTGTATAAATCCTCATTGGTATTTATGAAACATTTTCTGGGTTATATTATTTTTCATTTATGTTATTTTAATTCAGAATCTAAATTTGGTATCAATCAAAGGAACATTTTGTCGAATAACATTTCCCCAGTTATAATTTTCCAGAATTTATCAAAGAATAAAGTCGTTTATGAAGGTCCGGGGTTAAAAAGGACCCCACCGATGTGTCAAAAACCAGTAAAGTTAAGCATTGTTTAACAACAATATTTGAAAGTAGAAGGAAAAAGATGTATAAACAGCTATAACCTTGATTCTCATGACTTTGCTGTCGGGAGATAAAGAGTAATCTTTGAAAATCCATAATACTTTAATTTTTAAAGTTCCATTATCTTTACTTTAATTCATCGAATGTTACTTGAAACTTTTCAAAAAGCAGGTCAAAGAAGAAATACTTAATTCATTTTCTATCTATCCTCGCAGAAATTTAAAAATTTTGAATAAGCTCAGTAGTATTATTTACAATTATACACAAAATCCAGAATCCAAATAGAATCTGAAAAACTTGAAACTTAATCAATAATTAGAAAGACCAAAAAAGACTTGGATTGGATTATACCAGTGATTCCCAAAGTGGGCGCCAGCGCCCCCTTGGGGGCGCTGCGGCGATTCTGGGGGGCGGTGATGGGCTTTGATGTATTTAGGGGGCGATGCTTAGTTGTAAGGGGCGTTTAAAGCACAAAACTAAAAAAATATTATAATATTAATATTATATATAAATAAATGATTAAAATTAACACTGAATTATATAAAGATAATATTTTAGTTGAAGTTATTCAAACATATCTGCTTAGGTGTATTAGTAAGTAAATCAGTTTTAAAACTACGCACCGCCAATTCTTGTTTCGCAAAAGGTTTAATGAAAAGAATGGTTCATATGTTTCTTTGTATGTCGATAATTTGTGTAACTTTTCAAAGAGTGTAACTTTACCCAATTTTGTAAGGGATTCTTTAAGAGATTTTTTGTAAGAGAATCTGTAAGATTGGCGAATATATGATCATTATTTGTCGTGCTATTAATTATATTTCTTTGATATCTACCCGTAACTGTCCACCCGAATGCCGCGTTTTGTAAAATAGATTTATCGGGGCCTAATATAATTCTTTCGTTATCTAAAATTTCAAAAAAAACGTATCAACACCTATCAACATATCTACTTCGCGCGGAATATCCAAAAGTTTTAATCCATTAGGAAGATTTAGTTCAGCAATTTGTATTTGCTGCGAGGGTAGTAGACTCGATATTTTCGTAAGCACAAAGGCATTTATATTTTTTAATTTCGTGCAAATGTACCATCTTCATTAAATATTTAGAAATTTGTAAAATTATTTGATTTCGTTGAAATTCCAACAACACCGTGGAGCTTAAGGCTCCTGGATTAAGATTTAACGCGTAATTTTTGGAATAGCGATTTTGATATTGTATTAATTTCCGAGTCTAAATCCACTATTGCTTGAATTTTAACGCGACTCCCTTTATTACTTTTTGCGAACAAATTTACCGTAGGTACGAGCGCACCCCCCGTCATTCCTTTTCCCTCACATTAAAATTATAATCGAAATACATCGATTGAATTCTAAATTTTTAAAATCAATTTATGCGCTTTTAAGCAAACATCGTTGAAAATTCTAATTTTGACAAACGCCATAAAAACGATACTAATTTTTGCAAACTGACGAATTTTCAAAATTTAACGACTTGTCGTAGGACCGTAATATTTTAGTATGATCTAAGACTAAGACGGTATCTAACGTCAAAAAAAACATAAAAATTGTCTAAAAAATTACTACTACTTATATTAATAAAAACACTTTATTACAAGAAAACGGCCCGGCCGATCATTACCATTTTGTGATAGATAGCAAATCTAGCATTCTGAATTTCGTTAAATCTTAAGAAAAAAAATAAAATTTTGTACGCAAATAGGAGGTTAAATTTTGTAGTTATTCACCAGGAGGTTATATATTATTCATTAACTTCCCGAAGAAGAAGTAAGTTATTTTTTATTTGAGAAAATCCGAATTACCTATTTTATGTTATTTTGCAGTTACAAGTTTATTCCAAATAGTTTAGAATAGACGCTAAAATTTGATTTTCAATTTAATTGAGCGTATGTGTGTGTGAGCCAAAATTTGTAGAAAAGATATTAGTTGGGAATCGAGCTGATTGGATAGTAAAGATCGTTGGGCCGTTCCTTCGTAATTAAATGTTAAATAAAGTTTTCTTTTGTGATTTTAAAAACTAATCAGGTCGATTCCCAACTAATATCTTTCGAACGGTTTTTGAATTTTCAAAATAGATTCAGAATTGCGGGCTAGAACGTGGACGAAAAATTTTTCACTTTTCTGCTATTTATAAAGAAGCGGCTTGGCCGATCGTCGCACAAAACTGACAAACAATAGTCCTCATCGAGATACATCGAATGACTTAGATTTTTTAAATCGGTCCAGTCGTTTTTGAGTAAACGTCGATTTACGGCAAAAAATACTCACACACATACACATACACATACTTTTTCCAAACGTCGAGAAAACATAAAATTAGCGAGTCGGATTTTTTGATGAAAACATGAACTTCTCCTTCGGAAAGTTTGTAAGGGGGGCGCTGAGTAACATTTTTTCTGGAAAGGGGGCGGTAGGTGAAATAAGTTTGGGAATCACTGGATTATACCATGTTTTCTATAGGAAGTGTATAAAACTTCCAGTGTGATTGTTTGATTGTTTTGACAAAATATAGACAAACTAATGGAGTTTATTGTTTTTATAATACCTCATTGTATATAGCATTCAAACAACTCATCCTTATACACCTAAAGTATTAATATTTTTGTTTCTCTAGAAATTGTTTAGAATATACCTTACTTAGCAAAACAACGTTTGCCGGGTTAGCTAGTGTTACAATATTTATAATAATCTATTTTTCGTTACGGTACGGAAGTTCCAGCAATTTTCCTTAAGGCACGATACTATGCACCACTAGTAATATTTTATATATATTATATAATTAAATAATACATCACACTCAACCTAGTAGTTCTTTTCCTCAGATTATGCATGACTCCAAATTTTTGAAGTGTAGTTTATTATAAAAAGTTTTATGAAAAATTCAATAATATAACAAACTCACATGTAGGTGGTTAAATGCTCAGAGTTAGCACGGCCATTAAATAAAAAAATATCGCATATTTTTCAAGTAACTTGTTCTTTTCTCTAATACTTTCTTTTGAACTCGATCCAACTAAATAATAGGGAAGTTACTTACACTTAAAAATGAACCAATCAAAAAATAATATCAAATTTTCAAAACTTTGTGAATTAGTATTAATTGAAGCTTCAACTAAGTACGGTCAGTAGCAACTCAAACCTCCTCTAACTGATAAGTATTAACTAATAACTCAACATTCAAATATATAATATATCAATCTTTAATATAGTTCATCAATTTAAAACATTAACGTCATTCTATCTAAATATGCAGCATTTTAAACTAAACATGATTTTTTAAAGATTTGATATTGCTACTAATGATATCTGGATCTTCTGCAAAAAATTGTTAATCATGTGAATCTTCGTACTGCTGTACGTGAAACATTTGCCATTTCCAAGACCGACCTCTCCAGGAGTGCTCACTGTTCTCACCGTTTAAAAAATATTATTAAGAGCAAGCAATAAAAACAATATAAATCGTTTAAAACAAACAATAAAATTTAACGTTCACTTGCACTTTTACTAGCGTAACAGTAGGTATGCGCCCGTGTGCACGCCAAGAAATTCCAATAAATATAAAGTGCAATAAATTCTTATTCATGCGCTAAGATGCGGCTTTGAAATTCCTTTGGCAAGTGTAAAACTATTTAATTTATGCTTCCAGATCCTCTATCAGCGGCGGTCAGTTCGCAATAAAATATCTAAGTATCAATGTCTGATTTGTAACACATACTCAATGTTCCCTCGGGGATAGAGTAATCTATTTATTCTTAAACAAAACTATAAACATAAACAATGCAGCTTGAGAATTCCAATCGGGATGGATGGACTTTGCTCCAAATGCAACGTCGTTCATTGCTACTTTAATAATTTTTAGTGATCAGAAATAGAGATATATAGAAATATAGATACTTGATATCTTGATATATTCAAATCTGACCAAAACTGAAAGAGTTTATAATTTATAAAATTGTTGTTTAATTATGCACCTTAAATATTAGTCTTTTAGCAGACGGTTTTGATGTTAATGTTAGAAGTCTTATCAGAAATTGAAGTCTGATGAGTTGATTCTACCGTTATAATAAGATCCAGTTATATTTTTGACATTATTTTTTATATTTGTGCGTTTTCTAGGTTAGGTTTTTTTCGAAATTCTAACAAAACGCCTGACTAGACAGCATCCACATGGCTTTTTTCAGTATTCAGAACGATTGGTCTATTTTGCGGCAGTTCACAAGATGTAGTACCTACGTCCAATACAAAATTATTCAACTAAATTTGTCGTCAGACAAAATAAACAATGAATTTTTAATTATTTATTATTAACTCCTGTTATGTAAGTTTTAGTAATCAGAGAAAACATCTAAAATGAAAATTTTTGAAGTAAAGATATGCTTTATGTCTCAGAGGCTTCTGAAGATTTTGGCATACTTTAGAAAAAATTTACATAAGTTTATGTGTATATATTATATATGTATGTGTGTGTGTGTGTATGTATGTGCGGATACAATTTCTGCCGACCATTTCTGGCGCAAAGATAAACCAATTTAAATAAAGCATCCGATTCGTATAAACGGGGAACGTGCTGATTAATTTTTGGCAAAGACAAGTCCAGCTGTTTCGAAGATACGAAGCAAAAGGTGCAAAAATGGGCATTAAGTTTTTGATTTTTTTAAATTGGATCCACCGATTTGAAAGATTGAAAAGGCTTTCGATTCGTATTGATAAGAAACGTGCTGATTAATTTTTGACAAAAGCAAGTTCAGCCGTTTCAAAGACGCAGAGCAAAAAGTGCAAAAGTGGTAATTAGGTTTTTGAAAGTCCGATTTGAATGATTCAAGAAAAATTATACTTGTATAGGCGAAATGCTAAATTGGTTTTAATGAATCCTATCTCCAAAATTGAATTATTGAGTTTTTAAGAATTATTCTCCATGAAGAAATCATCGTGCTCAATCAGTTAAAGCTTTTAAATTTACAGTTGTTGATTAAAATTAAAATAGTTATTGAAGATTTAATATTGTTTTTTTTTCATAAAAGCAGCACTTAAATTAAAAAATCTAAAATCTAGTCTATAATGTGTAAAAAACTGAAATATAAATGGGCAAAAGTTACTTTATATCTCCAAGATTAAATTATTGAGTTTGAAAAATTATTCATCGTGCAAAAATCATCGCACTCAATCAATCAATTAAAGCACTTAAATTAACAGTTATTATTTAAAATTAAAAAAGTAATTGAAGGTTTATTATTGTTTTTTTTTTTATAAAAAAGTCTTTCAGTCAGAAAATCTAAAATCCAGATAATTATGTGTACAAAATCTTAAATATAAATTGTTAAAAGTCAATCTGTGATTAAATTCTAGTATGTTCGACGTCTAAAATGTCTAATAATTAATTAACATTAAAATTAACGGAATTAAATTGGCCTTTTAACTATAGAGCTGAAATAAATCACATCTGTATCTCGAACAAAAACAAAGTTGGAATTTTTTGCATATATATATTTTTATATAAATTTGAATAATTTTCAATTATTACTTATTTTATTAAGTATAAAATGGATGTAAATAAATAAGCTTATGTTATAATTTTTTCCAAAAAATTACAGAATGATTGGAGCAAATTTGAAATTTTAGAGCATAGTATGAGTATTAAAAATCTTTGGGAGAGTTAGAGATTTCAGAGAGTATTTACAGAAGCTAATTATAATATGGAATATCTATTTAAAATGTAAAACTAGTAGTTCTAAATGTATCATTTATAAAAAGGGAGCTTGAGGAATAGTATGATACATTATCAAATTCCTTACTAACTTCAACATAATACAATCCATGAATAAGGTATCATGTCTCTTCAAAGTTTTTTCATTTCTTAATATTTACATCACTGCCTGTGTCTTTTAAATCACCAGATGCAATAATTAAGAGAAACCACATTATTAATTAATCAATTACGTATTAGCATACAGTATAAGACTGAAACCGTCCAAAGTAGTTTCATGGATCGACAATTATCATAAGGTCATATTTATCACAAATTTTCCAGCCCTTCAATTCTATTTGTTACCTAAATTAAAACCGCTTTAAATAATCCATTATGTCTTATATATTTATTTCATAAGTTTATTAATCCATCAATTTGTGTACCCGTGCGATGAATAATATAGCACGCTTGATAGAGTATATGACATACCTCAAGATCAGTCAAACATTGTTACAATTTGACTTTGATTATAAACAATGGCACATTCAGCCGGATGATTGTTATTTATATGATGAAATACAATTTGTAATTTCAATACTCAACGCATATGCTGCGATTAAGATCTGGAAATGTTTACATAACATGCCACTTGGGTAATACTTGTGACAGTTACATTGTACTACTTTGTATCGGAGAAATTCAGATTCTAGATTTGATATGTATGTAGTTCATTTTGTCTGAATGGAATTTAACAAGTATGATTGTTGTGGAAAACAAATATCAGTAGTAAGAAAGATTTCTTTTTATTATAGCCTGACAACGATCAGAAGGCTTAGTTGTTTATGGGGCGTCCATTAATCACGTGAGGTTTTTAAAAGAAGGGCGGTTTGAAAAAAAAACACGAAATATCACATTGTATAAGGGGTATAGTAAAGTCAGTTGTATCACTTGTATTTATTTTTCACCAATTTTTTTTTAAAAAAAATCAAACGTTTTCCATTTTTTTAAAAGAAATTACAATTATTTCTTGCAACTAGAAATGCACGTTATGTTTGGTGTGGTAGGGGGGGGGGGTAGGTAACTTTGAAAATCATCACGTGTCACCAAAGGAGAGAAAGAGTCCATTTTCTTTGAAAAAATCGATCACGGTATTAATAGACGTCCCTTAGGTGAATGTGTAACTGAAGAAGTTACAGCAGAGATTCGGACTTTGGTACCGGCTTTGGTCCAAGTTCCAAATTCTATTCCGAGACGTACAGCTTGATATCAAGCAATAGCGTTAACAGTTTTTGGGTGAAAATAGCCTTTAGAGGTATAGCTGCAATATGTATCACATCAGCATACCATTGTTTACCTGTTTAGTAATCGTTTCATCTTAAAGTCAATAAAGAACCACTGGGTTTTCTTCTGTTGATGCTATGTTATAAGGTTTAATAATATATATAAGGTCAAACAGCTTGATATCAAGCAATGGTTTGCAGTTTTCTGGTAAAAGCAACCTTTCAGGAGATTGCTGCAATATACATCACATCATCCTAATAATAGTCTTACCTTAAAGACTATGGGCAACCACTGGCTTGTTTGTTAATAATGTCAGATTATAAGAAATTAAACCACAGCCTTTTATAGAAGACAAAGTATAGTTCTAATTGTTGTTAAATAAAGAGCGCAAAATGGACATTCTTCAATGATGATGGTTACTACATCCATAAGAAAATTCTTTTGGCTGTTTTTTATGTTCTACCACATAAATTTGATAGAGGTGGTTGTAAGTTTATATTTTGTGACGTTTATATTCGAAGACAAATGGCGATATTATTCATCAATTTCTCGATGAAACTGTTTCATTTTCAAATTCTTGTATGAGGTTTGATTTGATGTGTATCAAGGAGCAGATTTTGAACTATGAAGTAGTGAATGAATTTGATTGCGATTTACTGGCACATCTCTGAAACTCATCTGTTGTTACCGAAAGATGTAGTGAGTAGAATAAGATCAGCTTGATTTCGTTAAATTTTATTCTTTTTTGTCAAATACAGCCATTTTCGGCTATAACTAAATATTTCTTAGCTATGAAATATTTGTCTTTGAAAAGCTTCTAAACGTTTTAAAAAATGTCTGCAAATCAATGGATATACTTTTGAAGATGCTCTAAACGAAGACGTAATATCAAGTTTCATAAAATCAAGACACAAAATTATTTTAGCATTTCTTCATTTGTATTTTGTATATTGGTTGTTTGTCATATTTGGAAATTGTTAATTGTACATCTAAATTGTGAATAGAAACAAAGATAGTGCTGAAGGAGTTGATGTTAATAAACTAGTTTATATGAGAACAATTAAAGATAGAGTTTTTATAATATATATCAGAATTTTAAATCATCTCAAATCAAACTTTATGATAGGACTAAACTAACTATTTGCTCTGCGATCATGCACATAAAACCTAACCTACAAAACGCACAAACGTCAAATAACAATTTTATCATAAGTGCAACTTTGATATGTCTTATTGATATCACATACGTAAAACTGGGATTTGCGCGTAAAACGCCTGACTGCACAGCAAACACATAATATTTTAATAGTTTTTTACTACCAACTCATACTAATAGACCCGTAACAGAGCTTCACCATAACATTCATATTTTATCCGAGACTTAACCCCTATATTTTAATCAAATATTAACATTGAATTTGAACAATTTTGATACTTCAATATACCATTTTGTCTAAACCAAACAAATTTAAGTATTAAATATTCAAGTTTAATCCTTTTAAAAATTGTAGAGTTGTAGATGCAAGAGCATTGCATACAAAAGCTTCGAGAGCTTATCTAAAACGCATCTTGTACATTTTACTGCTCGATATGCAACATTTCAAAGTTCAATGTAACTTTTACTAAGTTTAATCAAAGTTCAAATATAGAACCGACACAAAGTTGCACTGACTCCTTTCAAAACGTGTCGTCTCGGTAATACGACACGATCAGAGCCAAAACAACACAAGTGGCGCCAGATCGCGCAGTGCATTTCACCAATAAAATCAATAAAAAAATGCGAATCTGAATATTATCAATTGAGTTGACATGATCGCACTGTACGAACATAGTTTATATACTGGTTTGAACGTTTGTTTATCCAAGTTTACTTCTCGGAATTCATACGATAATGAACAGTCCAGGCGCGTGCCCGCCTTTCGTAGCGATAACTAAATCTCATCCTTTCCCATATGGATGGAGAGCTGGTGTATAAAATCAAAGGACCAAGAATCTCGATGTGCCTTGATAAAATAATATTTTCAATCACTTTTATCCAACGAGTAGAAGATCAACATATAGATTATGTAAGATTTAGCAACGGTCAGTTATTATACTAGTTTGGCATGGCATCGTGCCTTAAGGCAAAGTGTTAGAATTTCCAGTACCGTAATTTAAAATTTTTAAATGCTTTGAAATTTTTTGAAAAATGTGATTTTTTTAAAGCAATCGCGTTGCGCAGCTGCTTTAAAGACAAAATATCAACATTATAAATTTTGTGCACGGAAATGTAAACAAGATTTTGATATCATCATTAAAATCTCACATATTAAATATCAATTAATATAAATCTAATATAATATCTGATCTGATCATGATCTATGTTGACCGCCTAATTGCATTTTTTTTTAAATTTTTTATTAGATCTTTGAAACCGCTAAACCTGTCTTCCCAAAAAATCAACCAATTCTTCATTATATCAATACAAGTGATATGTTTCTTGAATCAATCAAATCGGACGCTGCCTCTGCCAAAAAGTTTAATCAGCGCGTTTCTGCATCAATACGAATCGCATGTTTTTGAATTATTTAAATCTGATACTCCGTTTTCTCAAAATTGCCATTCTTGTTACTTCTTGACTCGTAACTACAAAACTACTTGATCTGCCTTTGGCTAAAACTAATCAGGACTTCTCCCCATCAATACAAATCAAATATTTTGCTAAAATGCTAAAATGTTCAGAAGGTCCGGAAATGTGAAGATATGCAAAAAAAATATTTTTGACTTTTTTGCGTTTTTTTATTGTTTAATTTTGACTTTGTATGCACGTGCATTAGTCATATACATTTTATAAGTTAACATTACAATTTTATTTTATTAGATTGTATATAATTATATAGCGCACTATATATTCTTTCCTTTGTCAACAATGTTATCAAATTAGTTGAAATGAATATTTTTACGATTTTCTCCTTAGTTACTTACTATCACCCTCCATAGTTCTTAACCCTCCTTTTCTCATTTTTTTTCACTTCATAATGGCATCCGCCCTAGTTGTTCCACCCAAGCAATAGCAATTAGGATTGTTATTGATCCCAATTCTACTCAATTTTTACGGGAAGTTTATTATTGATTAGACCAATGTATTTCCAATTCGATAAAATTTGATAGATAAGAAGTGCGTTTAAAAAATGGTTTGGACACCTCCTTCTACTAAATGAAATGCAAGATATCATTGACAACTTCAATAAAGCACGCAAATTATTTTGAATTTCAGTTTTTCATCATATGTTTGGAAATTTTCCATGTAAAGTTTTCATAGATATTTCATTGAAAAATTTCACGTTCTTTTTTTTCTCAAAAGTTAAAATTTATATAGGAGAGCACAATTTTTTTTATAAATGTTAATGTGGTACATGAAATAAAAACGGTTGTAAAACACATAACATTGACATATATAAAAACTGAATATGAAAAATATTTTTGATAAATTGTTAGTCAAGCACGCTTGACGCAAGTATCAATAATAAGTTTTTTTTTATAGAATCCGTATATACTTAGAAATAAAAAAAAGAATGTTTGAAGTAGATCAAAAACTTTTATTGAAATATAACTAAGTTAAATACCAATTTTAATCTTTAAAACATAATACTATAAATATGTGTCAGTTTTGACTATTGATCTCTATCGGGAATAAAGATGGACACTAACAATAAGAATAGTTAGAAAATCATTATCAGCTAGTATAAAAATTTAGTGCAATATAAAAATAAGTATAATAAAACGAGCTTAAAGTTATCAATGGAGCAATAAGATAAAATCTTAGGAAAAACAATACTGAATATGAAAAAAAGCTAGTTTGTTCTTTGAAATGCCCAATATCAATAACGTCATCTGATCAAATAGAGATGAGTGATATACATAATTGTAGCCATGATCAAAAAACTGATGTGTCAGTCATTATATTGGTTAAAATATAAGTAATCTATAAGTTTTTGAAAATCTAGTAGTTATGCATTATTTTGGTTAGCATAAAAAAATCGGATTCTAATTCCAATCTTATAAGAAGTGTATCTGCTATTACCAAATTGATGACCAGCTTCCTGGTTAACGTTGTCATTGGCCAACAAACATTTAGAATCGCGACAGTATACGGGTAATATAAACAGAAAGAGAAATAAATTCCATATAAACAATCCGAAAGACTCGTCCAGATTTATGAGGCCGCTGCAATACATCTTCATGTTGGGGCGTAAACGCACAACTTATAAATTATGGGCTCAAAAGTTTTTTACAATGCCAGAACCTGAAAAAAATGATGCGATTTGCATCAACGATCAATTGAAGTACAATCGGCAATGCTGACTGGAATAAATATATTGGCTTGAGATTTTTTTCTTATAATAAATTTTTACTAACATTTGGCAAAAAAAAACAAAAAAAACGTTGTATTTGCTTACTTGATGATGATAGACATCTTTATTCTCATAATCAGTAAAACTGGTAACAATCGTTTTCAAACGTATAGAAATCACTCTGTCAAATTATGCAAATAAAACTATATTTGACTGGATATTTAGTTTGTGAAACCTAAATAAGGATTTGCTATAAAAGAAAAATATTATATTATAAATGCTAAAATGATATGAAGTTACCAAACTTATAATTATTTTAATGTAATTGTATTTGAGTGAGGGAATATAAACTATTATTTATTGTTTCAGATAACAACAACTCAAATATGAATTGGAATTTAAAAAAAAGGAAATATTATATATCAAATTATAAACATTTATGATATGATATCATAAAAATTTTAATTATATTCCAATTCTTGTACAATATCTTTTTAATTAGTAGATTTATCAATATTAGATTTACTCATACTTTAGAGTATTTATGTGAGATTTCACTCAGAATTAAAAAACAGCTATTAAAGGATTTAGATTTTTTCAAAATTTAAAAAATTGTATCCAGTATAATATATTCAGAAACTGGTGTTAAAAATATACGCCAAAACTATTAGATACACATATCTAATATTTACAATTAATAAAAAAATCAGAGTGGTTGACCCCTGGGTTGCCTGAATGACATGATGCTGTAATTTTATATCACCTTACGTTTTTGTAATTATTACAAATGTCAAGAAGTTGAGACTAATTAATTATTTAGATATTTTCGTAATAATATATTTTTTACCGTTTTTTATTGTTTATTTGTTGACTTTTTATACGCGTACATTAGTCAGATACATTTTATAAGTTTTCTTTACACTTTTAATTTATTTGATTGCATATAATTATATAGTGCACCATATATACTTTTCTTTGCCAATAATGTTATAAAATTGATTGGGAGGGAGATTTTTTGTCTTACTGTATCCTTCCATAGTTCTTGGCTATCATTTTCACATTTTTGCGATCTATAATGGTGTGCTCAGCATCCGCCCTAGTCGCTCCACCCAAGCGATAGGAATTAGCATCGGTATTGATCCCAATTCTACTCAAGTGAAATGGAGTGTATTTATGGTTATATCTTAGCCTACATATTGTAGAAAAAGCGATCGACATTCAGTAAACTCGTCATATCATGGTCTGATGGGTATTGCTTTTTGTATGGTGCTGTAGAATTTACCGTTGTCACTGTGTTTTATTGAATATCACGTACATGTTCCTGGGGTGAGCTATAAGTTGAGAACGAATTAAAAATTGTAAATAATTCACCGTGAATATTGTTGCAAAGACGATAGTACGAGTTAACACCAAAACTGCTACAATTCCTTTATTTTATAGAGATTATGCGTTGATCCATCAAATACTACAAAAAATCATGGGATAGTTAAAATATTAACCTGAAATTAACGTTTTACTTAGTCGTACAGATCATTTCAGTATAATGATACGAATTAAAGAACATTTAAATTAAAAAATTAAATTATTCATGCATTGCGATATATATTTTTGTCAATTATCCCAGCGACTGTCAACAAATAAATGAAATATCAACTATATGTCGTTTTGATTTATTAATTAATAAACACCAGTATTTGTATTACCGGCCAGGTGATTAGCGTTTCAAGCTTTCGCGCAATTAATTCAATGCATCGACGTATTACGTAAATATTGTTATTGCTCTTACAGCTCGTTAGTTGCCCGCTTGTCATAATAAACGTTCATACACGTTTATTACAAATAGAACTCTCTATATGTTGATATCAAAAAAGTCATAATTGCAATCTGTTAGTTTTTACATTTGTTTCAAGTGCTATTAGATCTCAATATCTCGGAAAACTCTTGTATTTTATTCGAATCACGATGTAGAGGTGAAGGACTTTGGTTGCATAGATCATCTTTTTTTCATTTTTGGTATCATACTTTACAATTTATATTTTTTTAATTAAATAACGGCGTGGGTCTTTCAAGATTTATTTACGTCTCATTCATAAATAATCTTATGCAGTGATGTCGTCGGGCCGGAACGCGCCGGAACGTCGTTCCGGCAAATCACTTTTGGCCCGGAACGTGTTCCGGCAAAAAAAATTCAAAAAAAAAAAAAATCGCTACATACAGAAAGTGATTTATTAAATGAATTTCATAAATTATAATTTAACTAATTTTTATTAAACGTTCCTATTATTGTAATAAACATACATATATGTGCACAAAATGGGTTCTGCAATGATTTTTGTTTCTTTCCTTTTCGAACGGAACCGGAACAAACATGAGAACCGTTTTTTGAACCGGTTTTTTAATTTTAGCGTTCCGGCAATAAAAATATTAGCACAACACCACTGATCTCATGGTTTGCTTAGTATTGAACCGTTCGCGGACATTAAAATTTTTTGCAATGAACAAAAATTGACAGTCAATCCATTTTAAATTGAGATGCAAAATCCAAAATTTGATTTAAAACCGTTTATAAGGGAAATCAGATTATCATATGTTACTCGTTATATGCAATGAATGCTATAGCATCCACGTCAAGTATTACGCTTCTTTTTCACGCAATGTGTTTACCTAAGCTAATTATAAACTGCATGCTTTGAACCGTAGATTCTGTTATAAAAGTTTTGAATTTTTGAAATCGCTACATTCACACGAATGACAAATTTTTTATCAAAAATATAATCAGGTGATAGAATTTTAAGTTGAAAATTTTTTGACATACACTGAACAAAACTCATATTAGATCAAAAGATATATTTTAAAATTAATACTTAAAGTAAATATTTTAAAGTAAAATGATGGATTTATTTACTTTCCGTAGGGTAAGTTATAGTAAACGCAAAAAAATCGAAAATGAAAATTTATATATATCTTTACGTTCCAAAGCTTTCTGAATATTTTTGGCATACCTTATAAAAAATGGATGCGTGTGTGTTTGTGTGTGTGTGTGCGGATACAAATTTTCGTCGACTATTTCGGGAACACCGATCAACCGATTTGAATAATTCAAAAAAACATTCGATTCGTATTGATCAGAAGAAGTGCTGATAAGTTTTTGGAAAAGGCAGGTGTAGCCGTTCCGAAGATATGGAGCAAAAAGTGCCTAAAGCGGTAACTCAGTTTTTAAGAGAACGAATATTTTACTTGTATTGACAAGATGAAGAACTGATAAATTTTTGGGAAGGCAGCGGTTATGGACTCTCAATAAAAATAAGTTAAAAAAATGTCATTTGGCGGTCCAGAATGTTTATTGGACATATGTAGGGTAGGGCGGGGCTAGTTGAGCATAGGGGCAAGTTGAGCAATCAAAATATCTCGAAAACTATTCACCGTCCGTTTAGGCATTATAAGGAAGAAATATAGAGGTTTGGAAGAAATAAACATCCCGCGATCGCTAGTGGCCGTTGGACAAATGAGCGAGGCTCACGGGCGTTTTATTTATTTTGAGACCAAAAAAAAAATAAAAATTAATTATTATTTATGGAAGATTAAAAGCTAACGTCTATGAGATAATAATATAAGAAATAATGCTTTTTAAACAAAAATACTGAATTAGTGGTAAAATATTCCTAAGATACGATATTTTTTGTTGATTCTACTTTTGTTAATTATTCAAAGAAAATTACTATAAGTTTAGTTTTCTCTGTCAATAAAGACTATAAATATAGAACTGGTTATTAAAAACTTATTTTATTTCATCACTAATCGACATTGAACCTATGATTTCATTATACTTTCTTAGTGCTCAACTTGCCCCACCTATGGGGTACATTGAGCATACTTGACTTTTTGCATTTAAACAGCGTAGCTTCTAAATCTTACTTATTACCAAAAAATAGATTAACACTTTTGTTAAGCGATAAACAACAAACCATTAAGCCGTATAGCAATTTATTGAGACTTTTCATTGAGGAGCTACATCCGTTTAAGAAAAAAATTGCTCAACTAGCCCCGCCCTACCCTACATCAATTTGAAATTATTCAAAACAATTATTGATTATTTTCCAAGCAATTCCAGCAATTTGCCTTAAGGCACGATGCCGCGCACTCTACTAGTTTAAGATATAAAGATAATATTGTACAAAGAGCTACAGAAAAATATTATCGTTCTCCCAATTTTTAGATATTGGCGACGGAAGGTTACCGTCGATAAACTATATTAATCGTCGATTTGTAGAATTTATACAAATACTTTCTTTGCAAAAGGAACAATTTTAGCAAAAACACATGTAAAGAGTGAATATTTAAATCGAAATATACAACAGTTTTGGAAA
>NW_020539726.1:18085331-18104479 GCF_003426905.1 Ctenocephalides felis
AATCGAAAATGAAAATTTATATATATCTTTACGTTCCAAAGCTTTCTGAATATTTTGGCATACCTTATAAAAATGGATGCGTGTGTGTTTGTGTGTGTGTGTGCGGATACAAATTTTCGTCGACTATTTCGGGAACACCGATCAACCGATTTGAATAATTCAAAAAACATTCGATTCGTATTGATCAGAAGAAGTGCTGATAAGTTTTTGGAAAAGGCAGGTGTAGCCGTTCCGAAGATATGGAGCAAAAAGTGCCTAAAGCGGTAACTCAGTTTTTAAGAACGAATATTTTACTTGTATTGACAAGATGAAGAACTGATAAATTTTTGGGAAGGCAGCGGTTATGGACTCTCAATAAAAATAAGTTAAAAAAATGTCATTTGGCGGTCCAGAATGTTTTGGACATATGTAGGGTGGTAGGGGCGGGGCTAGTTGAGCATAGGGGCAAGTTGAGCAATCAAAATATCTCGAAAACTATTCACCGTCCGTTTAGGCATTATAAGGAAAAATATAGAGGTTTGGAAGAAATAAACATCCCGCGATCGCTAGTGGCCGTTGGACAAATGAGCGAGGCTCACGGGCGTTTTATTTATTTTGAGACCAAAAGTAAAAATTAATTATTATTTTGAAGATTAAAGCTAACTCTATGAGTAATAATATAAAGAAATAATGATTTTAAACAAAAATACTGAATATAGTGGTAAAATAATTCCTAAGATACGATATTGTTTTGTTGATTCTACTTTTGGTTAATTATTCAAAGAAAATTACTATAAGTTTAGTTTTCTCTGTCAATAAAGACTATAAATATAGAACTGGTTATTAAAAACTTATTTTATTTCATCACTAATCGACATTGAACCTATGATTTCATTATACTTTCTTAGTGCTCAACTTGCCCCACCTATGGGGTACATTGAGCATACTTGACTTTTTGCATTTAAACAGCTGTAGCTTCTAAATCTTACTTATTACCAAAAAATAGTATTAACACTTTTGTTAAGCGATAAACAACAAATCCATTAAGCCGTATAGCAATTTATTGAGACTTTTCATTGAGGAGCTACATCCGTTTAAGTAAAAAAATTGCTCAACTAGCCCCGCCCTACCCTACATCAATTTGAAATTATTCAAAACAATTATTGATTATTTTCCAAGCAATTCCAGCAATTTGCCTTAAGGCACGATGCCGCGCACTCTACTAGTTTAAGATATAAAGATAATATTGTACAAAGAGCTACAGAAAAATATTATCGTTCTCCCAATTTTTAGATATTGGCGACGGAAGGTTACCGTCGATAAAACTATATTAATCGTCGATTTGTAGAATTTATACAAATACTTTCTTTGCAAAAGGAACAATTTTAGCAAAAACACATGTAAAGAGTGAATATTAAAATCGAAATATACAACAGTTTTGGAAAGAATTAGGTACAAAAGTAATCAATTGCAAAGTTGCACCTTTTTTTCAGAATTTTTCAAATCTCACTCGATCGCTAGACATGGTCATTTCGTAATTCAAAAATGAATTGTCGGACTTTGCTTTAGAAACTAATTAATAAAAAGCCAGCCAATAATACTTCAAAACCTTTAATCTCCAAATGTGACAAATCAATTTAAATGAAAGCATTTTTCTATTAGGTTAGCCCTTGCAATGACTACAAATATGCACCATAATTACCATAAACATTTATGTAGTATACTTTGCAGTGGGTAAGCCAACCATTTTATTTGTGGTAGGTCCCTCTTTTATTTACAATATATGATCTATCTTTATCAAGAAATGTATAAATTTTCATATCCAAGAATGATATTGAAATATACAAAATTATTTTAAATGGTAAAAACTGTAAAAAGATTAATTTATATAGGTATGTATAAAATAAATAAATTGGATTAGATATAAAGAGAAAACATAAAATATATTTAACAAGAATAATTGTTAGGATACATTGAATTTCAAGAACTTTCCTTAATAAAATGTTACATTGTAGAAGTGTTTAATTCGTGGTTTTGCATGATGAGAAAGCATATGTGCATTTCGTGCAGATCGCAGACAGACTATTGAATCAATCTCATTTTCTCACATCATTTTCCTTATTGATCTTTATAACTATAATTTATTATAATCTAAATAATATCTATACCACTTCAATCCGATCAATCTCATATTATTATTCTAATAAATTCCAATAAATAACAATCTGACTCCACACCAATAAGATCAACGTTATACGCATAACGATAAATATATATGATTTACAACAATGTATCATAATAATTTTCCCTGGCGAATTTATGGCACACAATATATATCTCTTTAGTAATATAAACACATCCTGATGATAAAGGTAATCAAATCACGATAAAATTCAATGAAAGCCATAGGAAATAAATCGTCGGACCACAATCAGCGTTAAAACTCAATAGTCATCGGGCATAACGCGCATAATGCGCATAACGCGTCCCGTCTCGATATTCCGCGGATTATAATCCGAGGCGTGCGTATCCACGCAATAAGCCGCTTCATGTGGCCGCCTTCGAGATGATTATCGTAAAATCAATCATAATACCGTGATATTGCGATTTTATCAAATTTCATTTTAGAGCTTCCGCAAACTGATCGATATCAGAAGGAGAAATTTTATTCAATCATTATAGTTGATGTGTATGGTTTGAAATGCATATGTTTGACTGTTGATATAAATCTAGTACATATAAAACACACACCTTTTATATTAAGGTGAGATGAGTTGGTGCCTGATCTTTGATGTTTGAATTACGGTCTTACATCTTTTTTCGGAAACCAAACAATTATTTAGTGGTGTATGGCATCATGCCTTGAGGCAAATTGCTAGAACTTTCCATACCAAATTAAAATTTTCTGAATTATTTTCTATATTCAAAAACCAAAGCTTTTTTGAAAATAAAGTACAAATTAAAAAAAAAATTTTTTCCAAAAGCAAACGTTTTGTCGACACAAAAAGAGTTTTTTAAATCATTTAAATCCGATGGTTAATTCTCTCAAAAACTGTACATTTTTTGCACATTTAGCTCCGTATCTCCAAAACAACTGGATCTATATTTGCCAAAAACTAATCACCTCTTTTTCCCATTATTACAAATTGAATGTTTTTTGGGTCATTCAAATCGGATGCTCCGTACTCTCAAAACTTGATTTTTATTTTCTGCACTCTTTGCTTGATATTTTGCCAACTTTTGCCAAAAACTAATCAGCGCGTCTCCTTATCAATAGGAATCAAATGGTTTTTGAATAATTCAAGTCGGTTGACAGATGCTCTCGAAAACGTCGACAAACTATTGTATCCTTACATACAACATACACTCAAACAAACAGACACGCAGGCATCCAATCTTTTCTAAGGTATGCCAAAATGTTCAGAAACCTCTGAAACTTGGCAATATGCAAAAATTGTCATTTTTGATTTTTGACCAATTACTATAACTTGTCCCACTAGAAGTTAAAAATAAGTAAGGTGATAGAATTAATTTTGCGGTAATTAATAAATAATTAATCATTGATCTATTGATCAATACGTTTCGATTTATGTCAAGAGTCATATTATTGGATACATGCATATTAAATTAACAAATATTTTAATAATAAGCGTATTTTACATTTTTTCCGTATCAAATTTCACAATATTTAATGAGAGATTGTCACGCGGCGCTATCGCGCTTCTTTTTATTGTCTCTAAAACACCTACGCAGCGCGATTGCGTTATCGTTTGTAGTGCGAATTTATAAAAAAGTTGACTTTTTTCAAATCTTTCTAATGGTCAAAATTTTCAACAATTTTGAAAAAAAATCAAAATGTTAAAGTTTTTAAAATCATAAATTATATTACGGGGAGTTCCAGCAATTTGCACGATAATCCTGATCTTCTTTACGATTTGCAAATACATATTATGACATGAAACGTATTATACGATGCTACTTTTCTTTATTAACACTGCATATTGCCTATTATAACTTCTAAATCCTGCCCCTTTACCTTTTCCTTTACCTCGTCCTTTACCTTTACCTTTACCTGGTCAATTACCTTTACTTTGTTCATGATTGGTGAAGAAGTAGAAGAGCAATTAAAAACATTTGAAAATAACGAAGTCCGACGAATATATTCAGCTGCTTTTTTACAATCACCGCTTTTATTTTTACCAAACCAAATCCACAAAAATTATTTTGCAATTGTTGCAAAACGAACAAAATCACAATATATGTATATATGAAATAGGCCCACAGGGAGAAACCACGTAAAAAACGCATTTTTTTCATTATTATCTCTTTTATTTACAACTGTTCAGTAAAGGACATTCAATAAATTTGATGAATTTACAATAGTCGACCGAAAAGGGACATAGTCATAGATAAGGACATTGTATACTACAAGGGCATGTTGGAAAAAACAACTCACTAGTTAAAAAACGTTTTTAAATAAAAACTTTTAGTTCCATATCTTTATTCCTAGTCTCCATGATTTTCCAAACATCTAATAATATGCATAGCAAGCATCGTTTTTCACATCTCGGCTAATCATAATTATTTTATGCCGATTTCATTATCCTACAAAGAAGCATCGGAGGTGCAACAGCTAACAGAACACGCGTGATTGATATGTGAAATGCCCGGAGCCCCTTGAGGAAGTTGTTCGAACGTAATTGTTGTGAGATCTTGTTGCATGGCTGCTATAGTATAGTCTGCGCCGGCAGTTATTATTTTCTGCACATGTTTGAAATGATTAAAGAGATTTTCGTACCGATATCGCGTTTAAGCGTAACATGTACTTAACTTGTAAAATAGTTTATTGTTGGATGACTTCGTAAAGTTTTCAAGTGTCAGGCAAGTTAACTGAAAGTCCGCCTATAGTAAAAACCTCACCTACTTTTACCTTTAGGTCAAAACAACTTTGAATCATAATAATAGGTCAGTAATTAGTGTTAAAACAGAAGAAGCATAGTCAAATTTAACATATATGGTTGAGATATAATAAAATCTCATGCAACAAATTCTGCTTTGTTCATAATATTATTCGCCGCTGCCACCAAAAATGTTGAGACATCCCACCGCTGCCACCAAAAATGTTTGAGACATCCCACCGCTGCCACCATAATATGTTGGGACCATTGTTGACACCAAACTATGTAGAGATTACACCATGCCAACAAAATATGTTGGGTCTTAACGCTGTTAACGAACTATGTAGAAGCGCGGCTGTCACAAAATAATATATCTTTAAATAAAATCTTATGCAAATTCTGCTTTGTTCATAATATTATTCGCCGCTGCCACCAAAAACGTTGAGACATCCCACAGCTGCCACCAAAATATGCTAGGACCACCGTTGACACCAAACTATGTAGAAATCCCACCAATTCCAACCAAATATGATGGGTCTTAACGCTGTTAACAAAATATGTAGAAGGAAATAATTTCACTTCTGCTGATGTTTTTTATTGTAATGGATTTAATACTTATATCTTTTTATTGCTTGTAGCAATGTTTCGACGGTGGAATAACCCTTTTATGAATGTAAAAAGAGTGCACGTAAGGTTCACATGCGATTGAAGTAAAACTTATTTGCTACTGTACAAGATGGCATTTAAGTAAAAATAAATACTTCATATCACAATTTTGAATAATGTTTATTAGTAATATGGTAACACACACTCGTGATGCAAATATTTATTTGTGTCAACCATTATACACATTTATATAATGAAAAATTATTAAATATAAATTTATAACAGCATTAAAAATATGTATAATATTTAAAAACAATAATGTAATTAAAGTCATACTTCAAATATGACACGATCGGTTTGTCATTGTAATTACCATTTAGAAATAAACCTTCAATAGAGAAATGAAGTAATTGCTGATTAAATAATTCTATAATATTTGTTGACACAGTGGATTATATTAAACAACGCCTAAACAAATATTGTTTTCGCAACTCTACTCATTATGTAATTGTGTTTGAAGAACTTCATGTAATTAAAATTAACATACATTCATTGACTGCTTGTATTTTTTTATTTTTTCGTTGGCGATATAATCTCCTTCTTTGAACAGCTGTAATATCTGTCTTGCCTAAAAATATTTTCTATTTTAATAATTTCAAAGATTTATAGAAACTACAAATAATATAGAAATAATTTCTAATCAACAAACTTATGTTTAGTTTACGAAATAAATGTTTAATTTGTTTTATTATTTTCAAGGAACAGGGTAAAATATTTTTCTGATTCAGGAATTTTTCATTAAATCAAGATTTGTTATACGATGTAACTTCAAAATGTTTATTTAGCTATGCCGATTTCCTTGTTGATATCGGAACGCATACAACGTTGATGCCGGTACGCATACAACGACAGGTCTCTATTCACATACACGACGTCTAATCACAATCGATTGACCCGTATAGAAATGATTTCATCGAGAGCCGTAACGCACTTTCCTAGCATTACTCCCTAGTCGCCCCTAAAGAAGTTTTACTTCAAAAATTAATTTTTCCAATAATTCTGTGTTATCTGCGTTATAATCCTTTAACCATTGTGAATGTTTCGCTTAGAGATGCTTCAGGCGCCATTACCACCTACACTATGAACTAGAACTGAGAAGACAATCAGTTGAATATCGATGTTAAAATATAATTAATATTTTATTAGATAATGTATTATCCGTATATTGCGATATATATCTGATATAGTAAATTTGATAAATTTTAAGTCAATGGGATCTCATGTATTGTTATTCGATGGTTTGCTTCAACTTTGCTCGCCTTTCTCGCGTCTTTATCAGCTTCAACCGTACTTTTGGAATTGGTGCATCTTGGACATCAAAATACCAGGAATGATATTTGAATGAAAATGCTGCTTAATTCTTTCCGTACTCAAAGTTACTAATTGATTATAATTTTTTACACACAGGCCTTAAAATATAAGTTTTCAAATCCTATAATAATTATAGGGTTTAAGTGCTATGTTAGGTTCAAAAAAATAGAATTAAATTCTGATGGTGAAAAAACGAAGTGACTTTCCGAACAACCTTATATTAAATAGGAAGCAGAAGAAATAAAACATTTGATAAGCATTAGAATCTAATTGAATTTAAAAGTTTAAGTTTATATCATATGGTTTCATTGGGTAACTTTCCAATGAATGCCAAAATTTCTGAAAATATATCGATAGGTAGTGTTTCTCCTAATTCTTCCTGCTGAACTGCTGGTCTGGAAGTCCAAAATTGATATGACTATGTGGCTCTGGATCTATTCGTATATAGTTTTAAATAAAAGTAATTTAAAATTTTAATAACAATTAAAAGAAATAATATTTTTGAAATTACATCTAAATCGAAGAAATTATCCTCATCCCAACATTTCCAAAACAATTGGCGCATCATCATCTTACACAAAGCGTTTGTGAAAAAAGCGTTTTGCTTGAAGTTCTCTTGATAGATGCACCACGATGCAATCAATTGCATAACGAGACGAGGGACGTGTTATTTTACAATAACTCATGACGTTCCTAACACCATAATATTATGGCGCTTGAATTACTAAGATATATTTACAATGTGAAATGACGTGAGAGTAAATGTGTAATATGTAATTAGCGTGGTCGAAAAGATGCACAAATGTTGAATATCATCTGGCTTATAAAAGTATTGAATTGTTTGGGTCATTGCAATTGTTCTGCTTGAAATTTTGTTTTTGGTTTTTGATAATAAATTTATAAATTTTATTTTTATTTAATTTTTATATTTTTTACTTACTTTCTTCTTCCTTTTGTGAAATTGGATCTAACTCTATTTCAGATCGAACTTATCGTCAATTAATTTTAATACAAAGGCAAGTGAAATGTATAGGTGCATTATATTTCTAGTTTACATACTTTTTTAGAAACGTGAAAAATATAAAGTTTTTTGTTAAACAGTTTTCTAAAGGTCATGTATCAAAAAAATATAAATTAAATGCGAGAAAGCTGAAAAAATTGAATTATATAACCCAGTTTTCAAGCGAGCGCAATATCGTGTCTTTGAGCAATAAATAACGGTAGCGGTATTTCAATAAATACAATATCGCATACCGCATACAGAAAATCCTTCTCATTGACAAATTTTTAATGAATTATTGTCGAATCTTTTTTGCGAAGAGAACTCACAAGTGGAATATTAATTTCTCCAACTTTCCCGAATATTCCGACACTTCTCAAAAATGTATAACAATATCTTATAAATATAATTAACTTTCCGTAGGGTAAATTATAGTAATAACAAAAAAGTTGAAAATGAAAATTTTTATATATCTTTACGTTTTAGGGGTTTCTGAATATTTTGGCATGCCTTAGGAAAAATGGATGTATGTGTGTGTGTGCGGATACAAATTTTCGTCGACGAGATCCGGAACACGGATCAACCGATTTGTATAATTAAAAAAACATTCGATCGTATTGATAATGAGACGTGCTGATTAATTTTTCGCAAAGGCATGTCTAGCCGTTTTGAAGATACCGGGCCAAATAGACTAAAAATGGTAATTTTGTTTTTAAGAGAATGGAGCTTTAACTTAAGTTAAATAATTGTAATTATAATAAACTTATCGAGTTTAATTAATTTTTTTGAATAATTTTGTTTCAATAATTTGAGTTTACTTTATAGTTTAATGTATATTAAATGTACTTTCATCGGAATGAGTAACTCTATATTTCAGACACATGAAAATATTAAACTAGTGATGTATGGCATCGCGCCTTAAGGCAAATTGCTGGAACTTCCCGCAGCGTAACAATATGTTCGAGGAATATTAAATGTTTTTCAAATAAATTAAATGTCCTTTACTGGACAGTTGTAAATAAAAAAGATAATAATAAAAAATAGATTATTATAAATACTGTAACATTATCTAATATTTATAGGAATTATATAAACTGAATTACAAAGATAAAATTATTCATTTAAAGAAGTGAGCTATAGAACTTTTGCCAGAATTAAAATTAAAATCTGAATTATTTTCGATATAAAAAAAAAATTAAAAAAAAATTGAGACTTTCTTAAAAACTGCCAGTTTTGTTCATTTACCTCTGTATTTTCGAAATGGCAGGACCTGTCTTCGTCAAAATCTAATCACTACTTTTCCCCACCAATACAAATTGAATATTTTTTGGATCATTCAAATCGGATTCCATTCTCTCATAAACTCAATTTCTATTTTCTGCACTTTATGCTTCGTATCTCCGTAACGGGTGGACCTGCCTTTGCCAAAAACTAATCAACGCATCTTCCTATCAATGGGAATCGAATGTTTTTTGAAACCATTCAAATCGGTGATCCGTACGCCCGAAAACGTAGACAAAAAATTGCGGAAATACAAAACACACACACACACACATATCCATTTTTTTCTGAGGTATGCCATAATGTTCAGAAATCTCTGAAACGCGAAGATATGCAAAAAATCTATTTTCGATTTTTGGCCCATTGCTATAACTTATCCTACGGTAAGTTAACAAATATTCTTGTTAATTAAAAATATCATACAAATATTCGTTTTAAATTTGAGCATGGACCACTTCCGAATGACGCAATTCTTTCAATTGCATCAGAATCCTAGTTTCGCAATTACATCAGAAGTAGTAAATGAGCAACTTTTGATGTCCCTTGAACGATATATAAAATAAATATTAAAATTGTATAGATGATTTAAAATATATCAATATGCATTTTATTAATCTATATTATTAACTTCAGAACATAGCTAAGTTTGATTGCTCAAGGTATGAAACTCTACAGAACATTATTCTTCTGAATCTTCATAACCTAAATACAAAATCAATGAACATCGCTTCATAACAAATCATTCGCGTGCAGAATTGCGGATCTCTGTCCATTTGCACATGCATCGGAATAATCAATAATATTATTAATTTGGCAGCATTATCTGAATGATGCGCCCGCCACACAGAGCGTCCGATACATTGGCCGGACGATACATTCGTACTTGTGATAAATGCGAATTTAACCTGTCTGACACATGCTGTTTTCGATCGTTTGTTATGATGACTTATGAAAATCAGAAATAATTTAGTATTAATTCTTTGGTTTCTTCGGTCGATAAACATTGACTGCAATCGAATCGATCGCTTTTGTAATCGATACGCGGACAAAGAACAGCGCCAAGTTATACGAAATTAATTGACTGTATTGCGCGTTGTACGGGGCGGTATTTATATTGAAGTAAATATTGTTAAATGGTAAAAATTCTTTAATGCGTATTGGTATGGATTCGATTTTTTTGTTCATTTATTATCAGAAATACAAATTTCTATGAGGCTATGTGATCCATTAAATATGTCATTTAGAGGTTTCCTCCACTGAGGATGTTCCCTGTAGATAATAATCTGTGTTAGTAGAAGAAACAGTGCTTAAGTTATTTTAGTAGGTCTTCTGGCCATTTTTTTTTTTGTGTCTTCTAGTTGGAACATGCTTTTTGATTAATTGCATTGCTGGAATTGGATGTTGGTCGAACTTCATATGGTATGAGGATTCGAATTTAATATACATATATCTACACTTTTATAACATCTTAAAGAATCCTGGTAATTCTTGAAGGGATTTATTCAAATATTCTAATATTGAACTTATTAACTTCCCGTAGGGTAAGTTACAGTAAACGCAAAAAAATCAAAAATGAAAATTTTTATATACCTTTACGTTTCAAAGGTTTCTGAATATTTTGGTATACCTTAGAAGAAATGGATGTGTGTGTGTATGTGTGTATGTGTGTGTGTATGTGTGTGTGTGTATGTGTTATGTGTGTGCGGATACAATTTTTCGTGGACGATTTCGGGAACACCGTTCAACCGATTTCAATAATTAAATTAACATTCGATTCGTATTGATAAGGAGACGTGCTGATTAGTTTTTGGCAAAAGCAGGTCTAGCCGTTCCGAAGATACGGGGCAAAAAGTGTCAAAAACGGTAACTCAGTTTTTGAGAGAACGGAGCGTCCGATTTTAATAATTCACAAAAACATTTTATTTGTATTGACAAGATGAAGAATTGATCAAATTTTTATAAAGGCAGGTCTAGCGGTTTTGGAGATTTATTGAAAAAAGTAAAAAAAATCCATTTGGAGGTCAAAAATGATTATTACACATATGCACATCAAATTATCAGATATTTTATAGAGATTTTAACAATAAGTATAAATTTTGTTTACATTCCTTTGGGCGACGCGACGCTTACGCGCTGACAATTTGTCTCTATGCAGTTAAAGCAGTACAATCATACTAGTAAAAAAAGTTCAGAATTTCCAAAATATGTCAAAATAAAGAAAATATTTTTTTTCTCAAATAAATAAGAACAAGAAATTTTTTTTTCAAAAATGTTAATCGTTTCTAAAAAATAATAATTTTTGGTACGGAAAGTTTCAGCAATTTGTCTTAAGGCACGATGCCATGTGCCCCACTAGTTTCTTTTCTTATTCAATATCAGCCAAATATTTTTTTGAACGATTTTATATAATGACTATTTAAACTATTACAATTCGTAAACAAAGAAGTTACTCTTTAGTTATCGTGAATTTTTAGACCCTTCCCACTACTTGTTTTTATTTTAAAGCAATTCGACAAAATCGACAATTCTAGCAACAGGGGGAGCATTGACAAATTTTTCGGGTAAAAACCGAAGTTGCTCTAATTCGACTAATATTTGAAAAGTACATTTATTATGACTTTAATAAATCGCCACTGATTTTTTAGACCCCTCCGACTACTATTTTTTATATTATGGCAATCTGACAAAATCGTAAATTTTTGCAACGGAAGGAGGGGTGTATTGAACACTTTTCGGGTAAAAACCATAGTTGCTCTAATTCGTCTAATATTCAAAAACTATTTTGACTTAAATAAATTTCCACTCCGCCTACATGTTTTTGTTTTATAGCAATCTCACAAAATCGACAATTCTCGCACCGGGAGGGGGTGCGATATTGAACATCTTTCGAGTAAAAACCATAATTGCTCTGATTCAGCAAATATTTAAAAATTACATTTATTATGACTTAAATAAATTGCTACTGAATTTTTAGACCCTTCTGCCCACATGTTTTATTTTATAGCAATCTGACAAAATCGTCAATTCTTGGGGGGGCACTGACAGATTTTTTGGGTACGAAATGAAATTGCTCTTATTCGACTAATATTCAAAAAGTATATTCATTTCATTATGACTTTAATAAATCGCGACTGATTTTTTAGGTCTCTCAGTCTACTAGTTTTTATTTTATAGCAATCAGACGAAATCGACAATTCTCGCAACGGGGGGTGTATTGAAATTTTTTTTTGGTAAAATATAAAAAAATGTGAAAAAGTTTCGCATTAAAGTCAACAGATCCAAAAATAATCGCAATGCATTATGGATGAGAAAAATAAATTGTTTAACTTCTTGTGATAAAAATAATAATTCTCAGAGCCGTATCATCGTTTGTTTTCAAGATCATCAAAAAAATGAGACCTCGACCCTGATTCGTTCGAGAATATTAGGTGTAACCCAAATTAATGTGAGGGAGTGCTGATGTACATGGCTCGTCCGTTATGTGCCAGTAAATTGTTTAATGAGATTTATAGTTGACATTATCTTCCGGAATTGCCCTTTGTTCGTCCGTCTTGAACGGACCTCGTAACCGACTGACTTACCGAGGCGAGTTTGCATTCTTCGACATGGTTGGATAGTAATTGCGATCGAATAATTTGGAAACAGTGAAAACTAGGTATATTGTTTCTGATATTGAAATTAATTGAGGTAAAGATTTGTTTTGTGTAATTGTAATTATTGTTGTGCCTAAGGTAGGCACTTTTTTGTTTCAACAGCAATCAGAACTCTCAATTTACATCTTCTATAAGTTGTTTGTTAAAGACTTATGACCTAACGTATTTTTATGAGAGGCAACCCATTGCCATGTGTGGATTTTATCTTAGCTCTTACGTCTAATAGTTATCATATTGAATGATGCAGCTATGTTCACGAAGGACGATTTCCACTTGATATTATATTGTGATCTATAACCCCAAGTAGAAATTTGACATCATTTTTGCCTGATGTCGGGCTACGGCGGTAGCTAGAATCGAACCAGCAAACTATAGGTTTGAACGTGGGCTAGCACCAACAATAGGTACCATAACTTACAATTAGCACTTTGGTAGTTTTCCTTCTCTCTCTTGATATAAACACCCACTTGATTTTTAAATGGTAATATTAATTATATGATCATATATTTTGCTTTAGGAAATATGATGTCCAAATTCTATTTCTTTGCAGTACTGCTATATGAAATGTTTATTATTTTCGTTCGATTGTGGTGAAAAGTAATCGAAATACTCTATAACTGAATGCTCTATACTGATGATAAGGTAATTAAATTGGATATAATTTAATTATTAAAAAATTAAACTTATTATTTTTAACTTTCCAAAGGAGAAGTTTGCTTTAATAAAAAAATCCGTTTTGCTAATTTCTGTTTTCTCGACGTTTCTGAATCGAATGAGACCAAGTTTGGGAAAAGTAGTGTGTTTTTTTGTTGTATAGCGAAGAAAATGCTTTTATGCATCCCAGGCTGGTGTTTTGTCTGGGTATGTTGGACTCATAACCGCCCTGGTATAATACCGACTAAACCTCCGCTTTGCCCTTGCTTCTGATCCCCACGGAAACAGCTGTTAAGCATTTCTTCGTGGGGGAGGATCTAGAATGTTATAATTCTTAACTTCATTTCATACTCATCTTTTAAATGGTCCAAGCCCATTCGCCTACTCTCTTTTTTCTATAGAACGAAAAGTAGTGTGTGTGTCTATGTGTCCAGACAAAAACGGCTGGACCGATTTCAAAAATTTAAAAGCCATTCGATGTATCTCGATGAGGACTATCGTTGTCAGTTTTGTGTTACGATTTGCTGAACCTTTCTAAATCGCAGAAAAGTGAACAATTTTTCGTACACGCTGCAGCCCGTAATTCTGAATCAATTTGAAAATTCAAAACCGTTCGAAAGAGCGGGCGGGACGTTTTCTTGTAATAATTTTTTTCTACGATTTTTATGATATTTTTTTAGGGTAGATACCATAGTCTTATAGATCATACTAAAATAGTAAGTTGTCGTAGGGCCTTATCATTTAATTTTAAAAATTCGTCAAAGTTTGCAAAAATTAGTATTATTTTTTTGAAATTGTCAAAAATAGACCTTTCATCGACATTTGCTCAAAAACGCCAAAACCTATTTCAGAATTTTTAAAAGCTATTTGATGTATCTTAATGAGGACTATCGTTCGTCAGTTTTGTGCTAAGATCTGCCGAGGCGTTTCTTTGTAATTTGGAAAACTTTTCCTCCGCATTTAAGCTCATACTGCCATATCGATTTAAAAAATCAAAAAATGTTCGAAAGATATTAGTTGGGAATGATACTGATTAGTTTTAGGTGAAAATCCACCGAGCCGTTTTCTTGTAATTAACTATTGAAAAAAAAAATTAAGTCGAAATATATATCATGGTCTTATAGAACTTACTGAAATATTACGGCCTTACGACAAGTAGTTTAATTTGAAAATTTATCACAATTTGAGAAAATGAGTAGTTTTTTTGACGTTTGTTGTAATTATAATTAGACTTGGTGATAATAAAAATCTGAGGGAAAAACAAGTGCATGTCAGATTGAATTTTACGGTTTATTAAAATTGCATGAAAAGCTTACAAAAGTGTACAGATAATTAATAATTGCTTACAAAAAACCATACATAATCGAGACTCTAATGTGCGTTTGTGGAATCAAAAAAATGTCTTACATTTCAATCAAGATATAGAAGCGAATATGGAATCGGACAGTAAACCATCAGAAATCCCAAACTACGAAAGACCGTTATTGGATCCAGCAAATACAGCAAGATACCTCGCGAAGAAGGTCGGACCAATATGTTTACATCGGAAAAGGTCTCGCTGCGTTCAACTTCATCAGTTTCTGACTCAAGACAGGAAGTAATATCATCTAGTAATAGTGCATCTACAAGCCTCACTCAACCACATTCTGATGTCAAGAAACCTCCTAATTCATGGCAAGTAGTCAATTTCAAAAAAAGAAAAACTTCATTTGAACCATTAGGAATAGATGTCAAAATTCAAAACAGATTTTCGGCCCTTTCAACAATAGAAACAGCTAATGATGACAACTCAGTTAAACCGGCTCCAGTCAGTAAGCCCCCTCCAATATTTATTTACGGAGTTGACGATATTAATGATATGTCTAATCAATTAAATGAAATAATTCCGCACGATCAATATTTCCTGAGAAGTTTAGCTAACAATACATTTAAAATTCTATGTAATTCTGTCGACCATTTTCGAACTTTATCCAGACATCTAAAAGAAACTAATGCCGTATATCATACATATCAATTAAAAGAAGAGAAGGCTTATAGGGTTGTTCTTAGAAATGTACACTTTTCAACAAGCACAGATGCAATTAAATTAGAACTATTAAAACAGGGTCATGTCGTACGTAATATCCTAAATATTAGACATAGAATAACAAAAGAACCTCTTAATATGTTTTTTGTTGATCTGGAACCAAATAGAAATAACAAAAATATTTATAACATTTATAAATTATTCAACTGCATAATACGCGTCGAACCACCGAGAAAGTCCAACAACATTATACAATGCACTCGCTGTCAACTCTTTAATCACACCAAAAAATACTGCAATAGACCATTTGCTTGCCTAAAATGCGGTGACAATCATAATACTATAGCTTGTACCAAAGATCCGAATGCTCCGGCATGTTGTTATTTTTGCGACGGTGCTCATCCAGCTAATTATCGCGGTTGCTCATACTTCCAAAAAATTAAAGAACAAAGAAACAAAACTCCAGTAAATCAATCAGTCATAAATCCAAATCCAAATAACCAAAATTTTAAAAATTCTAATAATTCTAATTCTAATAATAAAATAAACAACATTTCTCCGGCCTTAAATCCAACAATTCAAAATTCATCCTATGCAGACATTGCAAAAAACAATTACTCTGCTTCTAATCATTCACCTTCAAATCCTGATTCTGATTCTCTAGCAACACTTATTTTAGAATTTAAAAATATCTTCAATCAGCTTTTGCAACAGAACACCATAATAATAAATATGTTATCCACGTTAGTCAACAACAAAAGCAATGGCAAAAATAATTAAAATTGCTGAATGGAATGCCAACGGTTTAATACCTCACAAAAATGAAGTAGAATGTTTTTTAAAGTTAAACTTAATAGATATCTTATTAATCTCAGAAACTCACTTCACTGAAAAAAACTACTTCAAAATTTATAACTACACTACTTATAATTCAAATCACCCAAGTGGCAGGGCTCGCGGCGGTTCGGCTATATTAATCAAAAATAATATAAAGCATTTTGTTCTACCAAATATTTCTGATGATTTTCTACAAGCAACTCAAATTTCTGTTGAAACAAATTTATATAATTTTTGTGTTTCTGCTGTTTATTGTCCACCAAGATTCAAAATTTCTTGTGCTCAGTTTTCTTCATTTTTCTCTCAATTAGGTAATAAATTTATCATTGGTGGTGACTTTAATTGTAAACATATTGCCTGGGGTTCTAGACTGACTACAGCCAAAGGAAAGATTCTTCATGCAGCCATAGGGCAAAATAACCTCTCCTTTATTTCAACTTGCAGTCCAACTTATTGGCCTTCTGACCCTACTAAAGTTCCAGACCTTTTAGATTTTTTTATTGTGAAAGGTATTGATCTTTCAAATCTCAATATTGAATCTAGTTACGATCTCTCTTCAGATCATTCTCCAATACTTGTGACGTTTAGCACATTTCCTACTCCAGTTATCAACAATCATATTCTACACAACAATCTTTCTAACTGGATTCAATTCAAATCCATACTTGATTCAAAATTATTTCCAAAATCTAGGCCTACAAGCGTTATTGATATAGAAATAATATAGATTATTTTTCTGAGATTGTACGTGAAACAACCAAGCAGATCACCCCGAACATTAATCCAAGAAATGATAATCTAATAATTCCGCAAGAGATTAAGAAGCTAATTGCACAGAAACGAAGAGCAAGACGAACCTGGCAACATTCTCATCTACCAACGGATAAGACATCGCTTAATCATCTCAATAACACGCTGAGGAAAAAAATGAAAGAATGGAAGAATTGTACATTCAGGTCGTATATATTGCAGCTAAATAGGTACGATAATTCCATATGGAAACCAATCAGAAACAAAAGTAAACCCCTACAACAAAACCCTCCTCTGAAAATAACCAACCAAAACGGATTCATTTGGGCAAAAAGCAACGAAGAAAAAGCGGAGGCATTTGCTGATCATCTAAGTAGCATTTTTAGCGCTCGAAATATTTCCCAGAATAATTTAATTAACAATTTCGTAAATCAACCCATACATTCTACACCGTTAGGACATTTTTCACCAAATGATGTCTTATGTGAAATAAAAAGGATAAAAAATAGATCTTCGCCAGGTATGGATAAAATTACTCCAAAGATGTTAAAAGAATTGCCTACAAAAGGTATCTTATATATAACAAATATTTTCAACGCCATACTTCAATACAATTATTGGCCCACAGCGTGGAAGACTGCAGAAATTATTATGATCGCTAAACCAAACAAAAACCATCACACTGCTAGTTCATACCGTCCTATCAGTCTTTTATCGATATTATCGAAAATTTTAGAGAGACTTTTGTTGCAGAGATTGTCAGAAGATCATCCGAATGATAGTTGGATTCCTCACCATCAGTTTGGCTTCAGAAAAAATCACTCTACAATTCAACAATGCAACAGAACGGTGTCTCGTATTCTTGAAGCCATGAATAGAAAGGAACACAGTGTAGCCGTATTCTTAGATGTCAGTCAGGCTTTCGATAAGGTTTGGCACTCAGGACTCCTATATAAAATCAAAACAACTTTTCCAAACTACTTCAATATCTTAAGCTCATATTTGCTTAATAGAAAATTTAGAATCAAAATTAAAGATGTGACTTCGAGCATCAGAAATATAGAATGCGGGGTACCACAGGGCAGTGTGCTAAGCCCTGTACTTTATCTTCTTTTCACAAACGATATGCCCACAGATGATCTTCTAACCATATGCACTTACGCCGATGACATAGCAATTATTTCATGCAATTCCGATATTAGAACAGCAACTTGTCAGTTACAAAATTATTTATCTAGTCTCGAAAAATGGTTTTTAGATTGGAATATCAAAATCAATATCGAAAAATCTCAGCACATAATTGTTTCTCTAAAACATCACAACAGTCCACCTATCATCATGAACAATTCAATAATTCCACTATGCAATTCTGTTAAATATTTAGGCATGCACATTGATTCGAAATTGACATGGAGAACGCACATTGAATATAAAAAGAAACAAATCCAACTGAAAATAAAAGATTTTTACTGGCTTTTTGGGAGGAAATCTGAAATCTCTCTCGATAACAAGGTACTTTTGTATAAAACTATCATAGTGCCCATTTGGACTTATGGAATCGAACTATGGGGTTGCTCTTGCAAATCTAACATAAACATCATTCAAAGGTGCCAGAATAAAATTCTGCGTATCCTTACTAATGCGCCTTGGTATATTTCGAATTTTTGCCTACATAAGGATTTGAAAATCTCAACAGTCAACGAAATGATCAAGATTAGAAGTTCATCTTTCAACAACAAATTAATCCAGCATACAAATCCTACAATTCAAGCGATTCAGAGACCGATAAGAAGATTGAGCAAGAAATGGCCTTCCGATCTACCAAACACCTAGCCCAATGTCTGCACGCGTCCTGACGTAGTACGCGGCATACATCATCACGTCATCGTTCATTTATGTTATTATTTTTGTATTACTGTTTTAATTTAATTTTTATTTCAACTTTTTTCATTTTATATTCAATGTATTGCATTTTGTTTTTTTGTGTATTTTTTTTTTGCTCATATCAATTTTGTAAATAAGACATTAAAGTCTTGATTAACAAAAATAAATTGTAACAAAAAAAAAAAAAAAAAAAAAAAAAAAATTATAAT